>NW_028186534.1:11888739-11920426 GCF_003343005.1 Rhea americana
CCGGGCGCTGCCCGCTCCGGAGGCTGTTTTGAGGTTACGCGCAGGATTTATCCAGCAACTTCCAAAAATTCCTCAATTAAAAAATGCCGTTTTTTAAGCACCTCTCTTTGAAGGTTCTGTTCGGCAGCAGAGCGTAAATAGCGTAAATAATTTACAGGAAATTCTTTTCTCTGGCGTGTACTGTTGTGCTATTTAAAAATAACCCGCGTAACTCCATTCTTTCACTCAACGTGAGGTTTCTTTTCAAATGAGGACATGCAAAATTATTGCAGGAGCAGGGTTTATTCGCAACCAAAAAATCACCCACCGTTCTTCGGCCCGCCCAGGATGCTGAGCCCTTGGAAGAGCCCGAGAGAGGGATTTTTCCGCAAAAGCTGCCTGGCCCGCCGACATATCGTGCTCACGTAACTCCTACCATCGTGTGGCAGCGTTAATTCAGGAGCCTGCAGCAGCTGGCAAAGGCACGGGCGAGGGGTCCGGCCGAGCCCCGTGAGACCCGCGGGGCTCCCAGCCCCGAGGGCAGCTCTGCGCCTTGCCATCGCCCGCGGGAGCCGGGGCTCGGCCATCGCGTTCCTAAATACACCCGGCGTTAATTGGGAGTCAGCTCGGGAGTCAGCCTGGTGGAGCTGCCTGGCATTAATCAGGGCAATTCCGACTCTGGCGGGCCTCGGGAAGCCGATTTTGTCCGCTTTCCCTCAAAATCCCCTCTCCTTCCCTACTCGGTTGCACAATAATAACCCAAAATAAGTGCAAATTTGGTCTCGGTTCCAAAACGCAGCGAGGCCGCGCTCGCTGCGGCTCTTCCCCGACCCGCGCCACTCAAAACGTCGCTGCGGGTATCAGGGCGCTTTCCAACGCGGAGAAACAGCCCGCCTCCGGCCTCCGGCCCGCGTGCAGCGACGGAGCGTGTGCCGTCGCAGGGAGATTTCTCCCCCGCCGGCACCCCAAAACCTTCGAGGGGGCTCTGGGAGCAGCAGCGCGCGGAAAGGGCTTCACCCGCCCGCGAAGCGCCGCTGCCCCTGCGCGGGATTGGCAGTCATTAGAAACGACTGAGCAGCGTTTTAGCCCGACTTTGTGACGCCGGGCGCTTTTCTGAGAAACAACTGCGATGGGAAACGTTTTGCTTCGACTAATGATATGACTCAGTCTATTAAAAAAAAAAAAAAAACAGTAACGTTTTGGCTATTTCTTATAAGAGCCTGATGAACATTTTCAAAGGAATAAATAAAAAATTTATATTAATTTAAATTAAAAATTTTAAATCATTAAGAATTTCGAAATTTTGCGTTTTCTCATTAACCTGAGCATCTATTCTTGCCTACCAGGAGGACCGGGTCTAGCCACCGCGGTCCCCAATGTCCCCGTCCATACGGAAACGTCAGCTGTATCTCCCAGGACCCGCACGCAGGCAGCCTGGGGCCGGCTGCGCCTCCGCCGCGCAGCGAGGCCAACGCGCCTGGGTTTGCCGGTACTGCTTCACAGGCTTTTTTTTTTTTTAAAATGCTAAACGCTGTGTCTACAGTTGCTGTAAAATAGTTCCGTAGTTTATAACATCCGAGACCCCGGGGCACAGCCCACGCTTAAATCAGCGTTTCCTGCGCCTGTAGTGCTTACTGATAAAACCGAGCTTTTTCAGCAATGCAGTCGTTCGCTCTCCTTACGTGATCGCAGTACGTTACCCGGACAGGCTAGTACACCGGCACCAGCTTCTTTCCAAAAGCATCTCGCTTTGCCGTGAGTATCCTTGAGGCTAAAAAGCAATACATGCAATTAAAGGTTGTGTGTAAACAGTTAACTACTTTTTTTTTAACCAAACAAATTAGCTTTCTAATAAATTAGTTGCACTGGAGATATGTATTTCTGGATTTTTCTTCTTGTAATCGTTTCCCACGTAAATCTGTGGTCGTACGCTCTACTCACACCCAGAAGACAGAAATTCACACTCAAGACCTGGCGTAAGAGCTACCAAAAGCAGAACGAGTAGCTTTTTTGGACATTTCTCCTCGGTGTACCGTACGGCCACTTTCACTTTTCAATGAGCAACGCCAACGGTCACAGCAAAGCGATGGAAAACGCCCTCCCTGCCGGCGCTACCTGAGATGCTTCAGCTAACGGCAAACGGGGAAGGAGGCGGATATATTTGCTCCCACGTTCTCGGGAAGGGACCTAGCGCACAGCTCATGATTTTAAATTATAGAGGTGGGGATAAAGGGTGAAATTCGCCGTTACGTTTTTTTGCCCTGTTTATGGTTAACTGCCATTCAGCTCCGCGGAGGAAGCCCGCGAGCGTCCCGCAGCTCGCGCCGGAGCGCCCACCAGAGCCCGGGCCTCCGGGGGCCGCGGCGTGGCCCGCGCGCGCTCGGGCTTCTTAAAAAAATCTTGTCAATTCCCTTATTTCTGTGCAGAAACCAGTACCAGATTTTGAAGATCTTGAAAAGAAAAATGTTTCCTTTGTCCACTAGTACTGAAATTCAAACGGAAAAAAAAAAAAACTAATCTGTTGCTGAAGTCCTTTCTTCCAACACAAACAAGGCCTGACCATGCCTAAGCAGGGAGAGATGCATTTTTACTTTCATTTTTGAATTAATTTGGGCACCTGATGGTGGAGGGGAGCACAGTGAGATCTTTGAAATCCTAAATATCAAATTTAACAGACTTTAAATGTGAGAAGTTTTGAAGTTTGCACGAGGCAACTATATCGATTTTCAGGCGGAGGAGTGTCTTTACAAATATTGGCCAACAGTCGATGGGATGAATGTGAAGAATATGGACAAATGGTCTTCTGAAGAAGGTCACTTCTGAGAATATTATCTGGAGTCCTCAATATTTTTAGCATGTTGACTGTTTTAGTTGAGCGTAAGAGACAAAGTGGTAGCGTGGACCTTATTCAAGCTTTTCTACCAAGTAACTCCACCAAATTAGTAATTTAAACAGAGTCTGAAACAGCACTTTGTCTGCATTTACAGGCGTATTGCCCCAGGATAAGAGATGTAATTCTCTGAAATGAAGAAAATTAAATCATTACCCTCTTCACCCAAGCCTTTTTGCTGTTGGAAAGTTAGTTTTGCATTTAATGAATATGGGCTCATGTCTTTCTAATGAGTATGAGATAGCTGATGTAATTGAAAACTTAAGCAGGGAAAATCATTACAAGCTTTTTTTTTAAATTAATTTATTTTGTATATTTGTGTTATGAGTGATAGTTACCAGTAGAGAAATGGGGTTGAAAAACCACAATTTACTCAACAGGCAATTCAAAAATACAAGCTGGAAATCGGAGATTCCGGAGATTTACCTGCCTGAATGAAAGCAGCTGCAAGAGGGGTTTCTACTGTGCTTTTGTACGTCTGAGAGATCCGAGTCATTCCCTCATTCCCACCCTCCTCCTACCTCTTGCCATTATAGCACTTGTTCTCGCATTTTATGCGTTCCTGTTTCCAAATAGGAAACACCTCCCCTGTCTCGTGCTCTCCTCCAGGATTGCCGTCCAATCCAGCATTTGGAAAAGGCTTCTGCAAAAGGAGGAATGAGCAGGGGATAACAACTCCCGGTTAGGCACCCCTGCACAGACACGAATGCCTGTTGTCCCAGGTCACACTGGGTTTCCAACTTCCCCATGGTCAAGAACAAAGCAAGAGCCTGAGCAGGTCCAGAGAAGAGACAAGGGAGGGACTCGGCTTCCTCTGTCCATTGCTAAAACCTTCAGCTCTTATCTCCGGAGCTCCAGAGACTAACAGGACTGATTGTCACTGTGTTCTCATGTATGAAACTGGGCATGGAAACACGCATTTTTAATAACGAGAGAAAGGGCATCAAGGAGAAGGGCACAGAAGATGTTGAGAAGAGAGAAAGGTAGTTCATAAGGTCAACATGATTCATAGCAGATCCATGAATTTCTAACATTAGCTGTCTATTCTTTTCTCCATTTTGGGGGAGATATCTTTCCCCGGATTTTGATAATACCCATTGGTCCCCTGTACATTTACCTCCAGGGGCCAGCCTTCAACCACAGGCCCATGTATCGTTTCCAAAGATTGTCCTAAGCTCTTCGTTTTCTTTTGATCTTTCACTAATATCTAGATATTTTGTGTGCCCTTGCTCTCCCATGAGTATCTTTTCTTGTCCACCACCATCCACAGCAAAATACTGTCATTAACCCCCCCTTGAAGCCCCGATATCATTCTCCTGATAGTTCCATCCATACTCCCTGTACAAAAAATCCTTCCTTGTTCTCATTGCAGAGACTATCCTTGACATAGCCTTTCTAATTTTGAGAAGAAAATTTCAAGAGAGAGAAGGTAAAACGGTTCTGAGAAGCACTCACCGCAGGGCACTTTCCTGGAAAGCCACATTCACCTATTCATGGACAGTGGTTACCGCAGCACGGTGCTGAGCAGTTTGCATTGGGCTCCCTGTACCACACACAGTGCAATTCAGCAGCTCGTCCTTACGGACGGAGGCCTCAAACCTAGCTGAGAGGGCAAGTCAGAGCACAAAAAGACGTTCCTTTTGCAAACTGCAGAACTGATTGAAGATTTTACCAGTCTCCAGCTCTTCCTCCTCTCTGCCAACAGCCAGGACTGTGTGAGCGCTCCCTAATCAGTCCCAGGCAGTCATCCATCTCCCACCTGCACTCACTGGCAGCTTAAACTAACCTGCCTGGTTTTGCCTCAAGTGGATTCAGCAGTGCGCATAGCATCACCTCTGCCCACAGGGTTGGTAATAGACAGCTGGGGAAAGTTAATGTCTTAGCAGCATCACTTGATCTGGGAGAGGATAAATGTCTGGAACTGTGGCCAAGGGTTATGTCTGCGTTCCAGTGCATAATTTATCCACAAACTGGCTTTCTGGAAAGATGCAGGACTAGAAGAACAGTGTTTCGGAGGCAGATCAAACTGAGATATAAGAAGCTTACATCTCTGCTCTGGAGGAGATCTGGACAGTGCTTTCTGCTCTTCATTTCCATGAACACCAAATCTAAAATCAAATGTCAGGCTCTACTAGCTGTTCAGATTAGAACAGACGCATCTGGAAACCATGCTTTGCCCTGAAAACAACCCAAACTGGCTCTGAAGTTGAAGACGAGGGTGGAATGTTCTTATCACAGAGCCAAGACTCTGTAGCTGTGTGAGCACAAAAGGCATTTGGTAGGACATCAGCTTGTGGGAGTTTCCTTAGTTACAATAAGGAAAAGTTAAATGTCACAGTCTCCATTGGATCTAATCTATGAGAGCAGAGACAATTTATTTAGGCTCAGCTCTAGGTTTAGCCACTCATCTTAACATGAGGCCTGGATATATGAAGCACATGAGAAAAGAGAAATCAAGGTAGCAAGTTTTAAATAAGGGAGAGATCATATAGCTTAGCTTTGGTCTCCTCCATGTATGGTTCAATTTGTCTTCACCAATGTTTTAACAGGAGCAGCTTGCTCGTATCAGCTAAATTTAACCTAGAAGCCTTATATCTGAGGAAAATAAGAGGCACACGGTCTCCAAAGCAGTGATTCTGATCTTACCCTTATTTCAACCTTCTGGCAATGTCAGTGCGATCAGGCTGAGAGCTGATTACAGGGATGTTAGGTGATAGCAGTCACCCAGACACCTACGTGTGCCTTCGCAGGTACACAAACACACACCTCCCCACTCCTCCACCTCCCAACAGGCAGCATCCGGCTACACCTTGCATTTGCAGTCATTTCTCTGCTGACCAAAAGCAAACTAAAAGAGTCTAGTTGAAATGTTACTGGCAATTTAATAAGATGCTAATGTCACTGCCACTGCTAAGACCTTAGTCAATAATTTTCTCAGCCTAAAACCCGCCCTTTCAAAAGTCAGCACCACTCTAAAGAGGCAGAGGGAGGAAAAAGGTACTCATTAATCATTGTGCCACAACAACACTAAGGGGTGATTTCTGCCGTAAACCTTTTCGCACAATAATATGCAATTTAATTGCTTTTAAAAGAGCTTTAATGATAAGAGACCAAAAGCTGATCTTAGCAACATCCTTCCCACTTCAATGAAATTAAGGACACAGTTCATAGTTGATACAAATGAGTGACTGAACCACTTCAGAAAAGGCAAATATATCCCCAAACCTCAGTCCCACTAGATATGACATTTTCTGAAAAGGTCCAATAAAACACCTTCTATCTACCTTCATCCAAAATGCCTTCTACCTTTCTGTCTGGCCAATGTATATTATATCAGGTGGTTTCGACCCAGGGTCTTCTTCTCTGTAAGAACCTCCAACTGGCATGTTTATGGATGAAAAGAGGATGGAGACACTGACTCCTGTTTAGCAAACTGAAAAGACAAAATGGATGAGGACACTAATAGACTGCCATACAGTCTTTACAAAAATTAAGAGTCAGAGACCTCCAGGTGTCTCTGTGCGTGGTATGTATTAGCAGATCTAGATTTTCAGAAGAATCCTGTATGCCAGGTGTAGGTTACACAGCGGGCACTTCAGCAGAATCACACTAGAGGCCAGGAACTCTTCTGGAAAATTGGGGTTTTAATTATGTATCAGATTTGGAGCTGGACTTTTCTGCAAGTCTGACCTAGATCACAAGTGTCTGAAACTCCAATCTTATATGGCTACTGAAGAATTAATAATAATAATAATAATAATAACAGCAATAACAACAACAACAAAATAGCACAGCATTCAGGCAGGGTATGCAGAGACCTTCCATGAGAAAACATGTCCAAAAATCAATGAATGACTTCTGTATTTATGCCACCAGTGATAAAGGACTTGTTTTAAGAGTAATTCAGATCACTTCTGCTGTCACTACTTATAATGTGTGTGCACGTATAAAGTAATAAGCGGGCTTTGTGTGCAAAAGGGGCAGCCCTGTGACATGAACGCTTTTGCAGATGTCTGATGAACACACTGCACACAGACTACTAAGTGCATCCATACTTTCATATCTCTGCACTCTGTGATCAAATTCTCCCGTCTCAGCATGCCTTTTTCTCCCTACACAGGATTTACGACTCATAAGATGACTTCTCAGCTTGTCAGATGGCAGAACTAGATGGTCTTGCTTTAGCATGCTTTCTCAGGGAGGGTTTTACTAAATGTCACAAAGATCTCTACCTTTTCTGATTTCAAAGGAACAGTAACTTTCTCATACTGATGGCAGGACAAGGAGAACTTCTGAGTATTAGGATAGGAAATGGGCCAAAACAGTGGTGTCACAAGAAAGAGAAAGCTTTCTATCACTGCAGATGGAAGGCAATCCCTTGAGAAACAAGTTCACCATTCAGGCTGGAAGCATGAAGAGGATGAAAAATGTCATTTATTGGGTGTGGGAGGAGTATAATCCAAGGGGAAAGAGAAAGGCCTCACCCCACAGAGCTTTGCTTCTAGAAAAGCATCTGTGACCATTTTCTCCTAGCCAGCAACGTGCACTATGACTAAAGCACACAACATCCACCGAGTCAGGAGGTTTGCATCTGCTATCATTCAGTCTTAGTAGCACTAAGTCCACATTAGAAGAGATCACCTTTCTAAGACAGGAGATCTTGTTTTCTTTCAGAACTCAACATTTGGCCCAGGAAAGTACTAAGCCAACTTATTGGAAAATATTTACCTCCATGGAAAATGTTAATCTGTTCCTTTATCAGAGTGCTGGATTATAGGATTTTTATACAGTACCTTAAAAGTTCCTTTGAGATCACCCTTCCCAAAGAAGCAAGTTTCAGTGTTTATGAGGCTTCCCAAGAGGGTATTTTTTCAATACAAGTTGTAAATATTTATGATTTATTAGAATCTTTTGGGGGAAAAAAAATAAAAAATGCTTTGAGGGTTCTAGGTCATGGACAGATTTTCTATTAGAACTAGGATTGCCAGAGAAATGGCTGTTACCCCCTGCCAGGTTGGACACCCCGGATGTCCAACTTTTGCAGTCTGTAGCTAAGGAGAGCATGAGTGATGCTTACGTTGTCCTGTGCAAAAAAGCCAGGCTTAGTGAAAGCAAGGGATTTAATTTGTGCTCAGGATTTGTTTCATGTGACTGTAGAGAGGGTCTGAAGGCCAGTGACCCAGCCACGTTCCAGAAGAACAAGAGGAAAAAGTTGCTATTTAGGTGAGTAGGTATTTTTAAATAGGGAAGGAAAACAAAGAAAGGAGGTAAGGTCATGGAGCAGGTCGATGGTAGAAACAGAAATAGAACATAGATGGCTCCTTCCCAGCTGGTGCCCTGCTCACAACAAGGTCTCTCCAGCTGGAGCAAAGCATATCCTAGAAAATTTGGCTCCATATATGCTGCCTTTCTTCCTACAGCTTCTGTTTCATAAAAGGAATTCAATGCTCATTCTTGTGTCACAGTATTAATTTAATGTACATTTATTTTGTATACATTATCTTTCCTTTCAAGCACCTCAATATGTCTGAGAAATGAGATAAAAAGAGATAACATATTAGTCACATTAGAGATACAGTAACTCCCAGAAAGACAGCACTGGTGTGAAGAGCATTGAATTCTGACTATGATATTATTATATTGCCTTCTTTGCCGCACAGTTACAGTAGGAGGATTATCTGCTCATCTCCCAATATATAGATGAGGTACAAAAAAAGAAAGAAATGGGTCTTTTTTTCACCATTGTGCATAGGATCTATATGTGCATAGGAAGATAAAATCCTGCCTATCTAAAATACTACCCTCCTGCAGCATCGCCCTCTTTTTCTCAGGACAGCATCTCTGCCTGACCCAAGGGAGGGAGGAGAAGGTAAGGTAAATTTGGAGATGAACCAGAAGTTCATCAAATTAATTTATGCAAGGGTCTCCTTTGCAGGGCCCCAACTCCGAGGTGGACGTTCCCTTATGGAGATGGTACATCTTCCAGGGCTTGTTCCTACTCCAAGGGTTTGAGTCTTCCCTTACTGCTTCAAGAAAATTCAAGGAAGAGAGCAATCTGGAGAAGAGGTAACCCAGCTTAAGTCCACACAGCATCTGTAAAGCTAGATCCAAATAAGGATCCAAGACTTCTTCCAAGAGAAGAAGATCTCTTCTTCTGTTGACTGAGAGAAGGCCAATGGGCAAGGCTGTGCCAAGTTCCCTGCTTCGGAGAGGACCTGCAAAGCAATGCCGCGAGGGGTGTTCACGTTGCTGAACCCTCGTCCTGCAGCTGTGAGGAGGGACAGCACAGCTGGAGACGCTGGAGCCAACCAAGCACTTCAGTGTCTAGGTAGCTGAGGCAGTACAAACCCAGTCTACAGAACGTCATCTCGTGCCAAAGGCAGACCTTAGCGGCTGGATAGCGCAAGGCAAGGAGCACAGATCGTCTCCCCGGCCGCGCCCGGACCCGCGCAGAATCCGACCCATTCACCTGACACGCCGTTCAGGCTGGTGTCTGACCTAGTAATTAAAACGTCCTTCCTTGTCTGTTGAGTGTGGAAACCCTCTCCCTCTTTACCCCAAACATTAATTTAGAAAGCAAAATGCCAGAGTGACTGCCTTTCTTGTGCAGTTTTTTTCCCCTTCAGATTCCCTTGCTTCCTTTATTTGGTGCCAGCAGAAAACAATATGGTTTCTTTCATTGTCTTCTATTAAGGCTTGCAAGCGAGGGGGGAGATCATTACTGTTCCAGCATGTAACATCATAATAGGCTCCTGTCCCAGAAAACAAAAGTCATTGCAAGACGATAGGGAGACAAGTCCTACTTACGATGTCACCGAGAAGACAGTGGTAGAAATAAAGGGAGGAAGGGGGGGGGATAAGAATAAACATCTGTATATTGGGAATAACAATAACATTTCTTCCGCCTTTTTTTCCTGAACACTGCCTTAAATTGTGCCTTGTACGGAGCAGAAAAGACTTTTTTTGTGTGTGCACAGATGGATTTTTAATAATAAAAAAAATCCATTGAAATGCAAAGTTTAGGATTTCCCCCACCCCCTCAAAAATAAAAAGATCAAATAATTCTTGACAAAGAAAACTGTTACAGTTCTATTTTTTCCTGATCTTTTCCAGTTCTGCCCCCTTTTTTAACCATGCAGAGCAAAATGTAGGATTCTTTTCAACAGAGAGATGTGCGTATTTCTGGAAATACGCTCTCGTGGGCATAATTAATGTGGCACGTGAAGACCAGGAATAGGAAACACAGGAACTGATTTGCCTTCGATGCCAGTACGGCTCCGCTGCGGAAGGAGTCGCTCCTGGTTTCCCGGCTTTTTTCCAGGAGGACAAGTAGGGGAGGACGCTGGGTTCGGAGCAAGTCCCTACGGAGGCACGGCGCACGGCGCGGAGCTCCCGGCGCGGGCGCCGAGGGCAGCGCCGTGCCGGGCGGGCGTGCTAGCCGGCACCCCGGGGCCCGGGCAGATCCGGACCGAGCAGCGCCCAGGGATCCTGACGCAGCGCAAGCAGCACCGCCGTCGCACCTCGCCCAGCGCCTGCTGCCGGGAGCACTAACAGTTGCTTTCACAGGTTGCCTTGCACCCCGGCCCGATCAGCCTCGCTGCACCAATCGCTCCAGCGACTATTTCTTTCTCTTGAAGGTGGTATTATAAAAAAAAGCGGGTGCTACTTGATAAATAGAACCAAACTTGCATTTACATCTGATTTACCTTCTCATGGCACAGCTATTCCTAAGACTTGCATAATGTTATTGGACCCACATGCATACGGATTAATAATAACAATTGTACTTGCAATTAATTTCAAAGCCCACCATCAATCTTTCTTAGAATCCAATCTGATGCACAGCCAGAGGGAAGGGGCATGTGCACTGCATTTCATTTTAACCCCTTCCTTTTTTGTTTGCCAACACTGAATTCATAGCAATTAACAAGTCATCTCGAGTGCTGCATTTCCAGGCCAGATCTGAAGAGTTAAATTTACCATTGCGGGAAGATCGGACATCATCAAAACCTAAAATATCAGTAAGTAAGCAGAAGCGCACAATGCCCGTCTCCCTCACGTGACTGATGTTACTAGCGGAATTAGGTATTAACGACAAGATTAAAGCCACCATTTTAATTCATCAGACAAAGCTGGTTATCTGGAGAGCCATCGTAAGCAGGTGGCCAGCTTGCTAGCTGCCATGGACACAACGGCCACTATAATGCAAAGTGGACCAGGAGGTAATAATTCAGCCGATAACCCCTGACTCACTGATTCAGTTGCTAATTCGCTCTGTGTGCATGAGCTGTAACCAGCATTTAAAGATGTGCTATGATATTTAAAGCCTAATTTATTCTCTTTATTAAAAATGATATCAAACGATATTTCACTCTCCCTTTTGGTGAAGATTAACTGTTTATGATCCTTGTGTGTTACGTGGGGCCATTACCATTACTTACGTCAACTGGTTGGCTGGGGCATCTGAGGCCCCATAGATTAATAGTTTGGCTGTTATTTGCTAAAGCTGGGGAAGTAGCATGGAGGGAAACAGCCTCAGTTCTGAATCAACTTTATGCCAAGCAGAAAAAACACTTTCTTGAACATGATTGTTTATAATGACCTTTATACTTTGATAATGGCTTTTATCGAAGGTAGAAGTATATTTTGAAATCTGAGTACAGTAGATATATTTTTAACACCCACTTTTTGATAACTAAGTTCTTTATAACATCATATTTTAGACAACTAAGTAGTTGCATTTTCCAAAGGTCCAAACACTCAGCAACTTCTAAGAGGAATCACTGGTGTGGGTAGGTTATGAATACCCCAGGCAAGCTGCATGGTCAGAAAATGCCCCACCAAGAGCTGCAGAAGCCATTGGACATCAGCGCTCCAGGTTCCCCTGGGTACTGGGGTACCGATTTATCTTTTTCTCCTCTGGGCTGTTTAGCACATTTCCTTGAATATATTTTTTTCCTTTATAGAAAAAAACCCTCACTGCTCATCTATCTTAGCCTGCAAAAGCCAGTGTTGATCCTCCAGGTACTCCACAGAAACTCTGAACTACTGTTCATTTGAAAGCAATCATACAAATCATATAAATGTATGTGGAATACCACTGTAATAGCTAGGGAAGGGCTACTTCTTTTAGTTGCTAGTAGTTAATAAAATACTGTTACTAAAGCAGTAAAGAAGCAAAGTTTGAAATAGCAATTAAAAACAGAATTAATGTATGAATGGTAATTAACCACCCTTCTAAAATGGAACAAAGAACGTAAATAAAAGTTATAAGGCAAGGTATAACCGACCAGGAAAATCAAAGTTTGATGGAACAGTGTTGCAATGTGAAGTTGTAAACGTGAATAGCTGTTCAGACTCCAATTTAGATACAATCTCAGAAACGGTAAGTGCCTGGCACTCTCTTGGGCTTGATCTTCGTCTATGGGATTTCAGAGATTGCTTCCAGCCACATCGTCTACGGTTCCAGGGTACTACAACGGTTAAACTGCACAGCACATCCCATACCTCCTTTTCATTCATTTGTATCTCCAGATTTTCTAAATTTTAACCCACAGAGAGCGCTTTGATTTTTGTCTGCCATAAAAAGCCACTGACTCTGAAGGGATTCTGCTGGCTTGTCATAAAAGGCGCAGATGTTAAGAGCTTCCCGCGAGCGGCAGAGCACGCTCCCGGGGAGCACGCAGCTTCGTCCTGCACCGCCGCAAGCCTGGAATAACGCCACGAGCTTCCGCACGCTGCACCGGTGCCGCGGGGAGCACCATCGGGCCACCGACTGGAAAGGTGGAAACAGCGGGACAGCATGTCCTCTTTTTTTTTGCAAATCTACGCTGGAAGTGAGCAGCTCTCAGGCCTCAGCACCGCAGTGGAGCTCCACTGATTGATAGCAGCTGAAGAGTTACGGAGTAACTCTGGTTTCCCTTAGTGTTAAAGACGCTCCTAATTCAAGATCAGGGCAAAGCACAGCAAGCAAACAACTAACTCACCACCCTGTTTCTATCCATCATCACTCTTATCCTGCCACAAAGCTTCATTTTCTTCTCAGAGCAACAATAATCAAAAATAACTCCACTAAAAGCACGTAGCTGCATAACATAAAACCCGTGCTAGGGAGGTAACGCTAGGCATGGAGACTACTTTCTCAACGCAAGCATATAGGCCTCCTTTCTCATTTTGTCCTCTCGCTTGCACGCATGTGGCTACCCGGGCGCACAAAAGCAAACACAGGTCCACTCTAAGCAGACCTGCGCCCAGGCAAGTCCTGCCGAGGAGCAGCCCCCTCACTGCTGCGGCTGCCAAGCGACTGTGTGAAAGCAGACGTTCATCTCCTCCAAGCAGAAATTTGGTCCCAGTAACACCAAAGAATTCCAGCTGGAAATCAGGAGGATAAATAGGTCTTTCTGCTCTGTACCCCTAGAGGAGCGAGTGACCCAGCAGGAGCTGTAAGGAGAAAGGGGCTGGAGTCTGGACGTCCCGTCCTAGCTCTTTCCCCGACTCTTCCCATCCATAAAACGGGGACAACCATACTTCCCTGAGAGTACTACAGTTTATCTCAGGAAGCGACAGAGATAAGGAGATTAAAACAGTGTTGGGAGAGAGTCACAGAGAAGAGGGTCATGCGACAGCCTATTCAGACGGTTCCTATTATTAATATGTAAAGCTGTCATACTTCATAAGATCACATCCAATGTAATCAAGAGGATTTAGTCCACTAATATAGCAGCAGTCACACTAGATAAGATTGCTTATAGGGATAAGTGTACATTTGTCACTCCATTTTAATTAAAAAAAACCTTAATAAAAGGTTGTAATGATAAACTGATAAGCAATTGCATTCTCCCCTTCTCCCAGTAG
The DNA here is from genome assembly GCF_003343005.1 of Rhea americana. Classification (NCBI taxonomy): domain Eukaryota; kingdom Metazoa; phylum Chordata; class Aves; order Rheiformes; family Rheidae; genus Rhea; species Rhea americana. Next base: position 11,902,463 of record NW_028186534.1, read on the forward strand.
GTTACTACACAAAACTCATATTGCAATTAGAAAGCCTCCCATAAGACACCATGGGACATACATCAATGTTGGCTCAGCAGCACGGAGTTGCTGGTCACTCCACTCTGTACGTTCAATTGCTGCTAACTAGATTTTTTTCCCCCACCTTGGTTCACAAATTATTTTGCCAGACAGGAACGACCCATAGTGAATTTATTTAACACATCCTGGTGTTATGACTAAGTGGGAAGAAAATTCTCTCTCCAAAGAAACTAATTGAAAATATAAGTAATTCCAGTAGGACCGCCATGCTGTACGTCATTCCTTGAAAAGTACAGGCTCCTTTGGCATAACCCTGCCAAACACCTCTCCCCGTTAGCTTAGGTGTTAAAGAGTCTCTCTTCCTTTCTTTTAGGGATGAATTATAAAATGGTCTGATCCGCTGCTCCAGCCTGGTTGGATGAGAGGTGCACGTCGATTTATACAACCGAGTATATACATTCACGTAGCAGCATGAAGAGACCTGCTGCTATTGAAATTTCAGATCATTTTGCAGCTGCAAACTGTAATAGCAGTAATAATAAACCAGAAGCTGTGCTATCCATTAAAAAGAACCCCAGACACTCTAGCATGTTTGTTTTGCCTCTGCTTTTAAACATTCAGCACCAGCTGAACTTCTTGTTCACAATTCATTAAAGATGTCCTGCATCTTTTCAAACACGCAGCCTACCGAGCTCATTTATCCAGAGATGAGAGCACCAGATCAGAAGAGGACAAAAACCATGTTCTCCCCTCGGCTATGCTACTGGCTCAGGGGGCCATGGGCAGCTCACTGCACCTTCCGCACCTTGGCTGCCCAGAAGCAAGACGGAGGTGATGGCGGTACACGCTCCCCTGCGTAGGAGATGCTTTTCTATTGATAAAAATCTGGAAACATATGAGATGAGCTTACTTGAGTATAACTAGAAACAGAAGCTGGCCTGTCACACGCATGTGCCTGGCTTCACTGTGAACGACTTGAAAAGCCACCACGAACTGTCAGTTGGATGCAGCTTTGGGTCCAAGCCAGTCCTGGTCCCCGTGCCCCGATGCAGGAGGTTCCTGGCTCCCGTACAGGCAGGGATGCCTATGCAAGAAAACCCCAATCCTTGGGGACCCTGAGCCTGAAGCTCTCAATAGCTTCTCAGACATAGGTACAAATTGTTTCAAGTCCTGAGTGCTCGTGCCTTAGATGCAACTCAAAATGTTAGCCTTGAAGTCTGCCCACATCTCATGTGATGTGAATTAAGATGCCTGGGCTCAAAGCCCACCCCAAGGAGCCCACGCTCCTCCTTCCCTGCAGCAAAGGCTGCTCCTGCCTCCACTGTGTTCACGGGTCTGCAATTTTAATGGAAGGATTTCCTTGCCTCCCAAGCTCTTACTAACACTTAACCTCGCTTCTCAAGCTGTGGAGGAGCAACAAGACCTGGGCTACAAAAGTTAAGAGCCCCCAACTCCATTCATTGCACTGACTGCACCATGCTTTGGATCAGGTCCTCCTTGGTCACCACCTTGTGCTGGGGAAGGCGCGTGGCCCACGGCACAGCGTGCTTCTGTGTCTGTCTGTCTGATGGCCCAGCTCAGGCCAAGCCCTGTGTCGGACACCACGTTTTGTGCAGCTCATCTGTCTGCTTCATAAAGGTCTATGGGAAAAGAAAAATTTTGCTCTAGGTTGCTCAGGAAACCTTGCCCAGAAGCAGGCACGGGAAGCTGTCGCTCCCGAATGACTGAACGCCATTAATAAGGATAGTCAGAGGAAGCCACGCTGTCACAACTGCAATTTAAAAATCCATTTGCACATCCAGCAGTGACAAACCGGGGAGCAGCTCCGAGTGAACTGCAGCCAAATTTCCAGCGCGTGGCACTGAAACGGCCCAGCAGCAGATTCCAGGGCTCGCGATGGGCTTGATGTTGCCTTTTACAATACTGTGCAATTAACTGAATATGGTCAGCGAAAAAGCTACACTGGGTTTTGCAAACCTGAGAACAGCAGTATATCCCTATAAGAGGATAGAAACATTTATTTATCAATAATATTTTCTTGCTTAGCTTTTTTTTTTTTTTTTTTTAAGTGTGCTAAATTAACACAATAATGGCAACGTTGATTTTTTTTATCTCTACTTTTCAGTGAATGTGAATGCTCAACTCTGGCAGGGCTTAACTTTGTGTATGAAGAGGGAAAAAAAAATCCTGGTAAATATGTTGTTACTGATTTAAAAATCTATTTGTTCAGTAATTTCTGCTGGAGCCATCATTATCTTGCCAAAGCAGCTGTTGGAATATCAACTAGACACAGCAGTAACAAGTGGAATATAATTAGCACTCCTTGTTCCAGTGAATTTTCAGTTTTAACTAGGAACAATTTGTAATGAATCTCTGTGCTGTTGTAATTAACTTAACTAATGCACCACACATACCGACGACTGTACTGAGTACTGTTGGAAATCACCGAGGGTGCTGCGGCTGGGGCAAAGCTACTGCCTAATTCTGGCCAGCTACTACATCCCGAGGATATCCCTGCTTGCTCTGCACTGCCCTGTTTGCAGCTGAAGGCTTGCAGCGTGAATTTGCGAAAGCGCAATAGTGACACCGCAAAGGGAAACCAGCGCCACGTGCCTGCTTTTTCAAGCGCGTTTTTGCAGCGTGTGCTTTCAATTCACAAACCTTTTCCCAAGTATCGAGGCTAAAAGTGTGAGGGCAGAAACAAAGCAAGCTTTCCTGAGAAAAGCTTCTCTCCACTGCTCCAGAACCCCTTCCTGCAAAGCCCTGCATGCCGTTAATTTTTACTGCCCAAGCAGCGCTTTGCAGCCATTGGTATAAGCTAGAGCAGCCGCAGAGGCTGCTGTTAATTAAAGTGAATCGCTATAGCTGCTCTGGTACCCACCACACGCCAGTCTCAGCATGCTCCAGGCCTTCCTTCCCCTCATTACCAGCGTGTTTCTTCCAGCCCTGTCTCTCACTTGTTTTACTCTGGAGATCGGCGTAATCCCATGCTCCTACAGCATTCCTGTAACGCGTGAATTCTTCATTGGGTCTTACCAGCCTCAAAGCATCGCTAGAGCAGCACCTCGTCCACCTCATTTGGTGCGTAGCTCCAACGAACCGCATCCACACATCTTCTCTGGACCACACAACCCTCACCCTCCTGAAATCACCAGGAAAGTCAGACAACAGCTTTCTGTTTCCAAGCTATGATGTCTGGTCGCCTTTGGAAGTTCTCATGGTGGGGAGAAAAAACAACACCTGAGGTTTTCCCAGGTTCTGTGACATTGTCAAACATTTGGGACAACGGGTCAGTGACACTCCAGGGAGTTAGAGCTGAAGGCTCCCTATTTCCCCTCATTAACCTCATGTCCCAGGCAGCCTAGTCTTGCTGGGGAATGAGACCTGTCTTTGTAGAGCTTCATCCATGAAGCAGACTTCAGCACAAAGCGTCTCCTCTGAATGGACCTAGATTACATACGTGCAGGATAGAAGCACTGTTAACTCCACCACAAAACACGTTTTTTTGCCCTCTCAGTGGTCAAGCTAGCAATCATGTGGCATGATCAAGTGTCCATCTTGCTTCCTGCATGCCTCTAGATGCCAAACTACAGTCAAGTAGCCAATTCATTGCTGAAAACAGTCAAGGTGTTCTTGCAATGTACCACCATGCACTGTTCTTCCAACTTCAGCTCCTGGAAAGCTGTTACGGGAGAATCTCTGCTTTCCAGCTTTTTAAAAAATGAGTAAATTTGGCCCTGGACTTAACTCTTCTGAAAACACAACCCAAAGGAGATTGAAATGTCTAGAACCATTCAGGTTAGGCTCTGGCTTTTGAAGCCAAAGGCATGAGTTGCAGCCTAACTCATGACTGTGAACACAGAGGAGGCGGCAACATTGCCATTTACAATTTCCAAGTGTAAACTGCCGGGAACCTCGGCCATGCTGAGGCCTTCTGCTTGCAAAAGTGTATCCCGAGGAGGGCATGGCCATGACTCTCTGAGGTGTGGGCTGGTTAAGGCTGCAGGCACCCTACTCACCCATGAGGGTGTGAAGGGAAGTGAGGTGCTGCTGGTCACCCCATCCAGTTTTGCTCTGGGAAGCACTACTGGGATGACAGAACAACTCGCTATATAACCAAAATAGTCATCATCCCTTGTTCCTTCAGTCAGCTCCTCTCTCTTTGCCTCAGATTGTGTTTTCAAGCCAAATACTGCACAGGCATAAATCACTGGGCACGTTCGGATGGTGGAAACCAAATGGGTTGCAAAGGACCTCTTTTCTCTGCCTACCTTCCCGCATGATGCTCATGAGACAGAGCTCAGTATAAGACACCTGAAAGATCCCCATGTGTCTGCCTCTGCTTCCTTGTCCTTATCTTCCTCACGCTAGTAAAAAAATTTAAAATAAAAAATGTATCTTGAGCTCTTTTAAAACATAAGACTATAGAAAATGCTGTTGTCCTCAACCGCATCAGCCAGAGAATCAGGCCTATAACACGGACAACGCCAGCTCTGCTATCCAGTGCCAAAACCACCCGCTTCTGCATCCAGGGGCACGGCACAGAAGTTAAAGCTGTTGAAGCATTTTCTGTGTGGCCTTTCCTAAAAGAAAGAGTCTCTGCCAAAAGTCATTTTTGACAAAAACTTCCACACTATTTCAGTTTCTACATTTTTCACTCTGAATCTCCATTTTCTCCTGAACTCATTTTTGTCTTGAGAGAGAAAGGGACAAAGAAGGAAAAAGCAAGAGCTGAAATGCTTTCATAGCAAACATTTAAAAATAATTTTTTCTAAAATTTTATGCAAAAAACATCTCATTTTCAGTTAGTTCTAGCACGTGTTTTTCTCTGAATAGCGTATCAGTATTTATTGAACGGCTCACTTGCCCTACCTTGAATATGTTACCAAAGTGAAAGTCAGTATAAGAAAAGCTAATTGGCAGTTTGGGAGTTTTGTTACTTTTGCTCTCCATAACTGACCTTGCAACAAGACTCCTGAATCGGCACGAAAGGGGCTGACTGCGGAGGGAGGACCGACGCGCGTGCGGGACTTCTGAATCCCGACAAAGGGACCAGATTTGAGGGGTCGCTTCGATCTGGAAACTGTTCTTCCAAAGCATGCAGTGTGCTAGGAAGAAAAAAATCATTTAAAAACCCTGACGATGTAAACACAGAACGGAAATAAATATAATAGGAAATCTGCTACTTTGATAAGCCAAGCTGTATGCTACAAATAGCTACTCAAGCAGATACTTAGTCATCAATATGGAGAATAAGGATTAAAAAGAAGGGAGGAATGTGGTAGGGATCGGGAAGAGTCACTTTCTTTTCTATAAATATTCCCTCTTGCCTGCATTCCTCTAACAGAAGGCAGTTTGGCAATGGTCCATCCTTTGGACTCCTTCATCACAGCCTTGCAGAAGGGAAGAAATGAGAGGACGTGCTCTACTGAAGCTCCCTGCATGCCATGACCACCAGCCAGGATGGCCGTAGCCCGACCGGTGCTGTCGCAGCCTCTGCAGTCAGGTGCGAGCTTCCAAAACCCAGTGAAAAATCTGCAGTCGAAACTATGCCGAGTAAAAAGGCCTTTACTGGCGTAGGAGGCAACGTCACAGAAGAAAGCAAAGGGAAATTCATTAAATCACGCTGCTGCAAGACCCAGTTCTTGACATCTAACTCCTGGGCGGTGGGCGAGGTGGGCTCCTCGCGCGTGTGCTTTTTACTTCATGCTTTCTCGTCTTTTCCCATTAAGATCCCGCACGCGTGGCTATTCATCCCCTCAGCACACAGAGCCAGATTGTTTGCCGAAGTGATAGATGAAAAATTCATTCTGTTTTGAGGATGCTTAAACATTCAGAGCAGGAGCGTAGCTGGCTGCTGGTAGCCAGCTTAGCAGTTGCTCTCCAGCGCAGAGTCTCCAAGGTTCAGGCTGCAGATTCCAAACCACCCGCACGGTCAAATAAAATCATTACAAGTTTGACTCAGATTATTACTTTTTGCTTTATTTTTAATATTGATGTTTCAGTTTATAGATCCATCTGTACTGTAGCATTTTACAATTTATTCTCCTGAGCTTGACCAGGGCTGTTGTGCATAAAGTAATGAAAATCTTGGAATCCAAAGGGAAACATCTCTGTGTGTTTGTGTGTGCGTACGCGTACATATATTATTTTGAAAAATGAATTGACAGACCCCCCTATGAGATCATGTTTGCAGGCTGAATTTCCTATCGTATTTTTTTTTCTATAAGACTAAATCAAGACATTTATGCTACTGAGGCAAAAGATTTGAATAGCTAACCCTTCCCCATCCAGTCTGTGCTCGCACGCACAAAGAGCCGAGGCAGGAAATCAGATTGCTTTCTCAGCAGATACTATTCCATCCCTGCAAAACTGGTGTAATCTGTTTTTCCTGTAACTGGAATTCATGATGTCAGGGATGCTAGTGGCAGTGTCAAGAAATCAGCTGAGCCTTTGATAACGGCATTTACACATTTGACTTTTTTTATTCTTTCTGCTTTATGATTTAAAATCCACAGTTTAATCCAGACTCAATACCTTGCATGCGGACTGTAAAACACCCACATATCCTGACACAGGAACAGCAAATGCTCTTCTCTCTTGTCAGCCACTGCTGTCCGAGGCCAAAAGAAAGAGGTCACCCATAATAATAAGGTCAACCATCACCATGGTATCTGAGCACCATTTGATTTAAAGAATGCTGCAAGAGTCTATGGAAAATGTAGAGACAGCAAAGGAAAAGCACTCAGAGTAACTTCAAAAATAATTGCAATGCAATTAAGATGTGCCACCAAAATGAATATTTCAGATCAGAGTTCATCTATGGAGGGGCTGCTAGTAGTATAAAAGTTAGACACGTTTAGGCTTGATTATGCTCTTGCATGCAACTCAGCAGTCACACGCACAAAAAGCAATAGATCTGCATCAGTAAAAATTCTTTCTGAGGGAAGAACTTTGCTTAAGAAGACATAATTGCACTCATCACTAGCACTGAAGTCTCTAATTTTTGTGGGTGTCCAGAAGTGGCTAGGATCAAACTTTGAAGCTGAAATGCTGCAGCAAGGGAGGAGGAGAGGAGGCAAGAGGAAGCTGCTACAGCCAGGCTTTCCACAAACCTCTCTGCATCGGTAACAGACAACGCATTTAAGAATTCCTTGAAGTTTCACCATTTAAATGCACATAATAAACTGTTTTGAGGAAGGTCACAACACAATTTCTTTTGTTATTGATGCCTTGTTTAAAAAGAGCTTCGTTTCCATGCTAACGGAGCAGGCACCGAAGGCCTGTGATCCAGTGTTGCGACCACCACGGGGGCCAATTCCAGAGAAAAGGCAAGAGATGTTGCAGCAGGCAATTCACGGGTTTAGGGAGAAGCTGGAAAGGCTTGAGATGCAATAGTATTTCTGCTAAAAGAAAAAGGAGACCATGGAGCAGTGACGGACACTCAAATTGCAAGAAATAAATAGTCCCAGAGAGGTCAGCTGGACCTATACTTTAAAGAATAGGTTTAAAATGAAAATTAAGCGTGCGCTCAAACGTTTTGGTGAATGGGATCAATTCTGGCAGCACAATCAACCCAATCCGAAAAACCACTGGAGTGAGTACAAGTTAAAAAAAGAAAAAAAAAAAAAAGAAAAAAAAAGAAAGAAATCTCATTGGAGAAGGACACAGGGAGCAGCTTTTGGGGGCCGGTTTTGCCAGAGCCATGCCTGCAACTCCTATCGGCAAGCTTGCTGCTAGCAAAGACAAGGATGTTTATCTACTGTGGACTACAATTTATTTTCCAGAGGGCAGGTACCCCTCTAGGGAAGACTCACTTGGTCATTAACACAGGTTTATCAGGCCCGATTACATGCCAGGCTATGCTGGTATGAAGCTGTAAATACATTTAAAATTCTCATGATTGAAAATCAGGAAGAATCAGGCAGTGGTCCAAGCTGAAGGGAAACACGAGCACGGGGCAGCTTTGTTGCCTTTTTATGATCCCCACCATACAGTAGCCTTTGATGTTTATTATGAAATATTATGATTTAAGTGACTGCAGCAGTTCATGAAAAATGACCCCTGTAAATGCTGCCTGGGAAACTAGATTCAGTAAATTAGCACATTCCTTAACGTGAGCCTCCTAGCTGTATATTGTATGTTAACTTAAATGTGCCTAAATGGACAGTTCAGTAGCCTATATATAAAATCTTTAAATGGTTATCCTGTTAAGGACTATCATTGCAGGGGTTTAGTCTTGTGTGGTATCATTTATGCGGATGAGAGAAAAACTGAAGTTACTGTTACTTTTAGACAAAGTGCAAATAAGCTTTTCATTGCATATTAATGAATTGCTAATACCACAGCTCTTCCGGACCCGTCTTTATGCAGATTATAGTAATGCTATTTGCACAGTTGTATAATTTGAACTTTTCCATTTTGAAGTGCCTACACCAAGATTTAAAAACAAAACAAGAGCTGATACCTTGCAAGTTGAAACGAAACAAAGATCTTTCCTACAGAAATATAAAATTGAAGCCGAAGACTTGCTGAACACGTTCAATTAATTCTATTTTGTGTTAAATATACAGAAATCATTTTAATGAGCTCAGTGTAAGATTTAGCAGATCTAAATAGCAGTCCAAGAAGGCATTTAAGCACAGACTGAAACCCATCCACGTTTGAGATGATTCTTTATTTTAAGCACATGTTTAAACCCCACTGATTGTGGTGACACATTGACATATGTTTTAGAGTTTCTCAAAAAGAAATATATTCTTGATTCAGGACTTCAGAGAACAGTTCTCATCTTTGAATACAGTCCTGCAACCCATCGCTCTTAACTCATAACAAGCAATTCCCGTGGAAAGAGACCCCAGTGCCCGTGCAAATATCTCAGGTATCGGAGTCAGGACTGCAAACAAAAGCGAGAACGCTCACCGGCTCGGACGGGAGGAACAGCAGTCCTCCGAGACAGACGTGATAAATACGATCAATGAAGATGATAACTTAAGTTACAGCTTTATTCCAAACGAGGAAGTGCCTCCAGCGACCAAAGTACGGAGCAAAGCTGACGCCCTATTCCGCAGTAGCGGTAACGCTCTTCAACGCAGCTTCAGCAGACGCTAACACGGGAGAGAATCAACAAAAGCGCTCGATGGAGCTTAATTTTTTTTTTTTTTTTTTTTTTAAGATCCGCTTGTTTCATTTTACTGCTACCAAACACAATCGCCACGTGGCTGCTAATAAAAGTTACCCTCGTAAAACCACCCAGCGCTGCCGCGGCCGTCGCTCTCGCCCGGGGAGCAGCGCGCGCTGCCCCGCCGCACAACCGACGCGCGCTCAAATACATAATTAACGCGGGCTCCCCTCGAGAGCTGTTGGTGCTCTCCTGGGTAAGTAATAGGTCTTTTATTGCTTCGACTTAAAGATCTCTTGAGCCTCCTTGAAGGACCGCTACGTGCTTGGAGCAGCTAAGAGAAGAAGTTGCACGCGAGCCGGCTACGGGCAGGACCGACCGCGGGCGCCCCGCGGGGCCACGTTCCCCGGGCACCTCCTTTCATAGATGATCAAAGTAAATTTGGACCATTTATTTGGTCTTTTGTGCTTAAAACACAACACTGCTTATTACAGACTTGCTTTATCGGCAAAGTAACTAAGAACAATACAAGCAGCGTAACGAAGAGACACGTGCAGCATTTTACACTGCATAATAAACGTGCGTCCGTATCAATGTAAAACACACGAATGGCAATAATTTACCACTGAATATTTTTCTGACTTTAATTAAAATAAACTAATAAAGATTTCAGAGATGCATTTGCTTTAATAGAATGCAGAGTTATAATTGGTGACCTATTTTAAGCAATTTAATTTCCCATGACCTGTTTTCCAAATTAACATAGTAATAGAAGAATGTTTATTGTGTTTGGGAATATAAGTTTCTCCTTCAAAGATGTCATGTGCCTTTGTGATTTGATTTAAAGGTGTATTCTTTTATTAAAATCTCATATAAAGAGCTTGTAAATTATGTAAATGTTTCTTTTTACGGCATTTAATGAGCTTAGAATTTTAAATCAAAGCACAATCAAAGAAAATAAACAAGGACATCTTGAAGATCCAGAAGATCACTTGAAAAAATATATATCAGCTATACTGAATTCATTTGAATTATCTTTTTCTTGAAGCATGCACGGGTATACTTTCCCCAGCTACTTTGTTATGCTCACGTGTTTGTATACGTACCCTCACGTAGAAACGTTTATACATTTTACAAGCACAACCTCAACCTGCTTTGAGATGGCTGTTTTGAACCTCATTAAAACGCTCCCCAATAAGTGCATTTATTGTCTTCTCAAACGCAACGCAGATAGCGCGGTCCTACTGCGCAGAGCTTGCTTTTGAGCAGGACTCTTCCGAGGGCGGCGTAGGAACGCAGGTGAGACGTACGTCCCCTCCTAAACGCAGACCTACGCGCGTGCTGTTTTAGCTATTTCGTCATTTCGAAAAGCTGCAGATCAACCTCCTTTTCCAGCCAAACGCACCACTCCTCCGTTCTTCCTGGTTAAATGGAAATACACGAACGCATTTTTATGCGCCGGTGTATGCACTTCCACCGCGCGCATCCAGGTGAGCACCGGCACAACACCAGCCGTCTGCACGCGCACGCAAAGCGCCGGATAACTCGGGCACAGCCGCAGCCCCGTGTCATACCAAACCTCAGCTCCCAACAGGACTCGGTCGCCCGAAAAGATGGGAAGCAATCACGCAGAAGGTTGGTGTGATGGACACACGGCGCCTGCGTGAAGACCCCTCCCTGCACCGTGCCCTCTCAGACACCGCTTCCGAGATGTTCAGGACGCCAAAGGCGCGTGGTCAACACGAAGTTCTCATCGCAGCGTTCTTGCTGCCGCGGATACGCAGATGAGCCGAGCGCTTTTAGCAAGAGGTCAACTGCTTGACTGGATCTCTCCGCGACGAGGAGGACATCAACACCTAGACAGATGACATCCTCCTCCACCAGCTCGTCTCAACTTCGTTAGGGCTCAGACAGCGACGTGGCAGTACTTCAGCAGCGTAGCCCTCCAGCATCGGAGATGCTAGATCCCTAGCAGCTTGTTACAGCCCCATCTGCTAAGAATTTACAGCTAACGCATCTTGTAACACGCGTTTGATAGGTAACAAAGCTGCACTTGGCCTGGTTAGCGCCCTCCGTGCGGCACAGACCACGACCTGGCTGCACAACACATTCAGTTCAGTATTTGAGGAGATTTATGTTAAAAATACTCGTCCATCGTTAATAAGCATGCCGAAACGTTCAATAAACCTACGCTTCAAATAAATGCACGTACACAGACAGACGTACACACTGCCCACGCGTTTCAGGCAATTCCTGCAGAACAGCCTAAGGTATTTCATGCTCAAATCCAAATTTTGAAATATGGCAATTTAAAACATATGATCTATAAAACAGAGGACTTTCACCGGTCGCTAAGAGTTCCGGCGTACGGTTAGACCGCTCAGCCGGGCTCCGACGCCTGCGCTGCTCCGAGCGTCGCAAAGAGAAAGATCAATTCCCCACTAGAAAAAATTTACAGCACGTTGCTGTTGCATTATTTGCTCTTTATAGCCTTATTAATGCACCAAGCAGCTGAAAGGCTCTGCTGAGGAGACTCCAAGGGACCAACCAAAACCAGCTTCAGTGGAGAAAGCGAGACAAAATCAGACTTTTTCTGGGCTGCTGCTTTCCTAGTCTTTCTTCTCCCCTTTAGGTACTGCTTGCCCGACACCCTACCACCACCACCGCTCGCCTTGCCTCTTCCTCCTTCAGCCCAGCCCTATTCCCCCTCATCTGTTCCTTCCTCAGTTCAGCAGTAAAACACTGCTAAAGCAAATCATATCAGGTCCCATTTTAAGGTGGAGGAGGAAAAAAAAAAAAAAATCTGTGGCTTCCAGCCCGGAATACCCCCACAGCGCTCTGCCCTGACCTTATGTGCCTTTGGCTAAAGGGATGTTCCACTGCTAATCCAGCTTAAAGCTGGATTAACTTTTAAAGATACAAAAATGCCCACAAGCCAAGTAAGGTGATATATTTTTGGCTGGTTGGAATTGGCAGGCTGCCGGGCAGGGTTAGCAAGCATCTAGAGCTTAGGAGAGATGCTTTTAGATATAAATCCCCAAGAAAAAAAAAATTATGTAAGCAGTAAGAGCCAGCGGGTCATGCAGGGCAGTTAACAACCTCCAGATGCATTTGTGCTCTACGAGAAATTTCCTGCTGCAGATCAAACCTGCCCAGCATGGGAAGCAGGATCCCGCTGCGACCTGGGGACTTGGCTTCTGAAAGAGGAGGGATGGGGGAAAGCAAGAGAGGAAAAAATAATTCAGAAGACGAAAACAAAAACATGCAGAATGGAATAGCATTTAAGGGCTGATACAAAGGTTACTACAACTGAAGTCAATGGGAGATGGTTGATTTTCTCCTTTCAATAGACAGTGGGTCACATCCCTGGAGGACGATTTCCAAACGGGGCTGCTCTAATGAAATGCCCAGAATCTACTTTTGGAGGCTGAAAACTCACAGCGCTCGTGGGCTCTCCGGGCAGGGGCTCTGCCGGGTTTGCTGTTTCCCTGAACCTAGCGCGACGTGGACACGGCTGGAAACATGACCCAACTAGCAAGCGCATAGCCAAGAGGAGCGCACAACAGCGGCTGCAATGGGTGAAATTGGGATTTTCACAGGTATCGGCGCAGAGAGCACTGAAACACCACCCTGAGAGTGCCAGGCACATTCAAAATGAGGCGTTCCAGTTTATAACCCAGTTATAGAACATTAGCTGATCCATCAGCAGAAATGCAAATTTTAATGCATCTTTTAAAACAAACTCTTAAACAGTTCTAATGTACGTATGGCTCACGAAAGCCGGTGCAGATCGATGCCCACATGCTCCTGCTGACAGCAAAATACGTATCCATTGTGTTTACTATCCTCGCTGCCTGCAGAAGGAAGGGATTTAGGAGGACACGTGCTCTTGGAGAGCACGCTAGCGAGAAGCGGAGCGGGAAGGGCTAGAGAAAATGTTTGAGCACATTTCTTCTGTCACTCGGTGAAACACAAACTGCTGGGCTGTTACTGTTTCCCTCACTTCAATAGAGTCCCTCACTCAGTGTTAAAAGGAGGACCCCCTTTTTGTAGGTTTATTGCTGTTATAATCTATCAAAAACACATAAAGCAGCGCTGGTCAGATAACGAGAAAAAATACCTTTAAGCATCTGACGTAAAGAAACAGTTAAGATCTACCATGAATTATTCAAGCAGCTCTAAATATAAATTACCGCAAATAGCGAGACAAGATCTTTTCCTGCTGCACGCGTCCTGCCGCGACCCAGAGCGCCCGTTTTCCCACTCGGGAACCCGCGCGCGGCCGAGCACGTTGCCTTCAGGAATCCAGTGGGAGGCAATGGCTTGCAGGAGAGAATTTGCTCCTCCTCACTTTACAGATTACCTGTACATTTTACAGCTATCTGGTGCAACCACGATCCTGCGGTGCGCAAAGCCTCCGCCGAAAGCGTGCCACGCCAAAGGGGCTTCGCAGTAGCTGCCACAGCCCGCGGGGAGCCCACGGTTAAAAGCCAGCCCCGCCAGAGCGCAGAACCTCTCAGCTCCGGTGGAACGAGCGGCCGGCCGCCAAAGCGGCAATGTTGTTACGGCAGCATTGAGTTATTATTTAGATGCACTTGCAAGAAAAACACTGGCTGTTTGCTAAACCCGCGTAGTTTCATTCAAACCAAGATTGTGGCCCACAAGCCAAACAGCAGAATTTGGCACAAAGACGGCGGCCCTCGGTCTCCTCTGCGTTTGCTAGGACAGCACACGAAGGACGGCGGCAACCTGGTCCGACACTGCAAGGAGCAGGCGTTTTCTGTCGGGGGGAAGCTCCTTCCTCTGCCCAGCTCTCATCGCTGCCCAACTTCACCGACGCCCGGGCAGATTACCCGGCCCCCAGGTGCGATGCACCCTAAATCCCTCTCCCGCGCAAGCGCAGCTGGACTCTGCTCGGGAGCCCAGGGAAGAAGGCAGCGAGCGCACAGCTCCTCGCTGGCACGGCCAGCCCGAAGGTGCGGGGCTCCTGCCCCCTCCTCCCCTGCTCCTCTTCCTCTCTCCTGCTTCCCCTCAGCCCCTCCACTTCTGCAAAGGCATGGGTCACTTTTTCTTTTTCTTTTTTTTTTTTTTTAATCTGCAGAGCTTCATCCAATATAAAGTGCTTCTGTATGATCCTCTAGAACAGGAAAAAAGAGTGGGGATAGATGCCAGAGATAGCTGCTTTTTTCTAAAATTGTAGAGGAATTAAGTTCTCTCCCAAGGAGTGCTGGATGCTGGCCTGTTATTTGGAAGGGGTAATTAAATGAATATTTATGATATTTCCTTTTATAATATTCCAAATGAAATTTTAGAGTATCATCAAAAAATGCAACCTGCAGAAGTACATTCTGGTTTCCCTAAGTTGCATAGGGGAATTCAGAAGGCTTTGCTTTCCAATTCTTTATTTTTTAAAAAAAACTTTGTCCTTTGTTTAAACACCATTCTGCTGCTTTGAAAGCAAAGTACGCTTGCATGCGGCCAGTACCTGCCAGTGTCTTTCTGCCTTGCCCGAGGAGCATGTGCCTAGCTCGAGTCCCCACGGCGAGTGGCAGAAGCTGCCATATGGAGGTCACCTTGTCCAGTTCCATAAATAGCTCCTTTTCCTAAGCAGAGAAGAAAAGGAGCTTCTGCAAGCACTGAGAGAGGAGGTACTTGCGTGCGTGGCACCAACCGGTGCCAGGGTTACAGCACGCAGAGACGTGTCATGCCAGCAGCAGAGATACCGTCAATCTGCAGGCGCAGAAGTCACCTAGTGCCGCGGTGAACGCGTGTGCCAGCCAGCTTCGCGTTTCAGGGCTCACACAGGGGTTTGGATGCCTTTCAGGAGCGCTGAAAAGAAACTTCAGGAAATGTGTCCTTGGGGAGGAGACAGCAATCCCCAGGCCACGGCTTCTGCTGCTCCAGGCCATGCGCGGGGCTCTGCAGGGTGGCTCCATCCCGTAGCCATCCTTCCCCTGCCCGACCCACCGTGTGGAGCACCACCAGAACCTCAAGGTCGCACAGCCCAAGCCCCCCAGCACTGCCAAGAGCTGTGTAATGCCATGCACCATTCCAGGCAGTGCTGTCAGCCCCAGTTTGGGTAAAGGGCTTCTCCCTGCACCAACAGCTAGAGAAGGGAAGAGCAAGATGTGCACCTTGTGCATGGCGCTTGCTTGCTTTATTCAACTTCCAGGATACCAAGAGCCATGAAAATGCTACAACAGAACTATTTGATCACCAATGAAGTGTCAACTAATTACTAAATAATTGATACCTTCATTTAAAAATAGCCTGGAGCACTTAGTATGTTATATCAGACTGATTTCTGCAAACCAGAAGGCCCATCATTGTGTTTTCTTACCACCTCTTGAGGTACAATGTGGCAAAATTGAAAATATTGAAAAATGTCTTTAGTTAAACATAGGAATTTAAAGGGTGGGAGGGGGACAGAGAGAAAAGTCTTTCTTTGATGCAAATTCAAAGTGATTTTGGAAGGTAAACATTTCCTAGAGGATTCAGAGCTAGAACCAGCCTCTTTCTGCCCCGCAGTGTTTAGCAGGTAACAGAAGAGCTGCTTTACTAGGACACCACACCAAGGAGGAGGCACAAGGTCTCACACCCTCAGTGTCCAGGGACTTAGATGGTTACACTGGGGCAGCAGCGAGGCCGTAATCTGACCATTAACGTCCTGTTGTACGGGCCGTGCCAGCACTGGCCTGCTAAAAGCAATCCCCTCCCATTTGTCAATATGGGAAGGGAAGAGCACTTATCCCTCCACGGCATCTTTTTGCATCCCACAGGCTGCAAATCCCTGGTTTGATCTTGTTCAGCGTGGAACATCTGACATGCCTGCGATGGCGAAGCTTGAACTGCTCTTATGATACCCATGACTATAGGATTGGATAAAAAGGATGAACAGATGGATGGATCACGTACACACTCTGCAAAGCCTTTATCCTTCACTAGGTGTTGGTTTAAGGCAATGCACAGCATTTTTAAATACTCTCTTCTTTTTCTTTTTCCCCTTCACAAGTTTTGCTCTATATTCCTCCCCTCAGCAGTCTCTTCCCCCTCCTCCCGTTCAAACACTTTGAGCCGGAGTCTTGATATATATGAAAAAGCCACCATGAAGCAGCCCTAAGCCAGTGTTTCCTTTGTCCTTGCTCTTGAAAAGCAGTAGTTGCTGCTCAGATGAGGTAACGGGCCTCATCACACGAGAAGTATGTTTTCAGAACTTAATGTCCTCTGCCACAGATGTCGTCTCTGCCAGAGGCTTATTAACACCTCAGAAGAGCAAAGCCCTGCCCACAAAGGCAGGGTATCTTCTAAAGAAGATACACAAACAAAGGAGGTGAATGTTAAAAGCAGCTAATGAGGGGGAAAAAAAAATCCTCCATCTTCCCATCACAGCACTTCAGAACAAGTAGCATTGCCAAGCACTAAGAACCTGGGGATTAAAGAGACAATTTAGGAAGACTTGATGCAGGGAATGGAAATCTCCTGGAAGACATTAAAGAGCACAGAATATCAGCACACACATTTGGGGAAAAGAAGAGAAACCTAAAATATACACACACACACACACATATATATGGACAACTTTGCAAGGACTAAGAGAAAAGCTATTCCGAAATAATCAGGTGCGTTCTTATTTCCTATAAGGGAAATTTAAATTTAAAAGGAAATTGAAATAGCGCTAAGGGAAGGGGATAGGCACAAAGCGATTTCATTATCAAAAAAAGATGTACGTTCAAAGAGAGCTACTGAAAAAACGAACCTGTTTGTTTACAAACCCTTTTATTTAAAACCAATCCTCTCAGAGGCACCAAAATAAAACATTCAGACAGAATAGCCACTTCACTGGCTTGCCTTGCTTTGCAAACTGTGTGTTGCTTTTGAAATAAATATTTACCCCCACAGTGTTATGCTTCCTTCTCTTCCACTGTCGGGTTGGTTTTCCAGCCCGGGGGCATGTGGACACCTCAGGACAAGATCTCTCCCAGGCAGCCACCTTGGAGTGGCTTAGACGCCCTTGTGCTGCTTTGGGGAGAGATTTGGGGAGGCCAAGAAGGATATTAAAGAACAACATCCCTCAGTCAAGCTGAATCTTTGGTCAGGGACACACATTACTGATGGGAATGGGAAAGAGGTCTGTGACCGGAATGCGCAGGAAGACTTCTTGGGTGAAAAATGGACAGAGAAGCAGCAATTATGGGACCACAAAGATCATCAGAAACAAACAGTAAGTCAAGAGATGCAAAAGGGCACCATGACTGAGGGCAGCCATGGCAAGGACAATAAAATCAGCCCCTGAAACTGCTGCTATTTAAAGAAATGTTTCATATGGAAATGAACAGCCCATAGAGAGATGAGCCCATAGAGAGATGAGCTGGGTGCACACCATGCATAACGCCAAAGCTGCCTGGCACTTATCCGCAGCACAGCGCAGGGAGGCCGCGGGGATCGCAAAATACATCCCCAGGGCTAAGGCAACTCAAGGGCTCAACGGATTCACAGAGCGCTCCTGCCAGGTTAGACACTCCTCCGCGCTGCCAGGACCGGGCTAAAATTCAAGTCTTCAGAGTTGAAGCAGTTCAAGGTTTTTTGCATGGACCTCTCTCTTTCTGACCTTCATCCAAGGGGAGGCAGCTCACACAGGAAACCATCCCGCATGGATCCAGACTGAACTTGGGACACAGACAGGTAGTCATTGAACAAACCAACTGTGCCAGAGATGTCCTGGTCCAATGCGGGGGCTATAAATCCCCAGGTTACTAAGGACCCTTGGAGGAGACTGCATCAGTACTCCTGAGGTAACTTAGTTTATCATCTATCATATTGAG
>NW_028186534.1:11920466-11980012 GCF_003343005.1 Rhea americana
TTTTTTTTAGCACTTTGAGGCTCTAGATTTAAAAACATGGCAGTTTTGTTTTTAGGAGGTTTATTTTGCTTCAAAACTATGCCAGCCAAGCTAGCAATCTGCTCTCTGCAGTACAGCCGTTCTCGCAGGTCATGCCTGCCTGCGAGGAAAGCGCAGAGGAGACCAAGAGCGTGGTCTTCCCCCCTCATCCTCCCTAGCAAAGCCAGGTGGGGGGGATATTACAATTTTTCAAGCTGTCCATCGCTCTTATGTGATCCAACTCCAGTCTTTCCGAGCCATCCTTGCTTACGAAGGGCTGAGCCAGACCAAAAGATCCGATCAGGCCTATTCAAAGGGCAGGAGGATGCAGTCTGCTTCAGATGGTGCAGGCTTGGACTGCAGTCAAAGAACTGAATCTTCTGCAGATTAACAAGCTCCACAGGTGCAGGAAAAGAACAGGCTCTTCAAACAGAGGAGAAGAAAAACACACAGTATGGAAAAGTGCCCACTGCCCAATTTGCTAGCAAAACTGTTAAACAACTGACAGTGGGTTTTCTGGAAGAAGGACAGAAGAACCAAAGGTGTTGAAAGAGCAAAAAGTAGTGGCCACAGATGACCCAAAGGAAGGAAACGCAGGCTAGTACTCGGAGCTGCAATTTGACCCTCCATATATTTTGCGAGTTGGCTTATTGGAATCAAAAACTAAAGAAAACCAGGTCCCAGAATAACGTTGGTGACAGAGCAATGCTACAGCACTTTAAGGCTGTTTCACAGGGGGAGCCTAACTCATCTTTTGTCTGCACAACACTACTGCAAAACCTGCAGCTTCCCAACCAGAGAGACCGAGTTCTTTGATGCTCTATACCGTCCCAGGCAGCCCGACAGCAGGAGGCCCCCCAAAGCATTACTTCACTTGAGGAGCTGCAGAAATAGCACTTCCCTGAGCTTTTCCACCCCAGGAAAAACGAAGAGGGTACGCAAAGGCGGCGGGGAAACGCAGGCTTCTCAGAGAACGGGTGTAAACAGATTAAAGGGACAAAGTGGATATGGCAGCAGAGGCAACGGGGTAATAAGGAAGAGCTGCGGAGATGATCAGTTCCTGGCGTTATATTCCCAAAACACTCCTGAAGCCTCACAGCTTCCATATGGCTCATCAGACACATACAATAACATGATCACTGGGAACATTCAGTCCTATAGAAAGGAAACAAGAGCAGCAAACACGTGCGCAGCCTCTGCACACGCGCGCACAAAGGCGGCAGCGGGACGGGAACAAAAGGGACGGGAGCAGAGCCCGCGCCGCTCACCCTCCGCGCCGCTTCCCAGCGGCAGAAGCTCACGCTGAACATCAAGCTTTTGGAGCGCGTATTGCTTCCGCGCCAGGCGAAGAGCAACCAGACCGGCCGGCGAGGCACGGCTGTAGAGACGAACCGCTCGCGGACGCGGCAGGCCGTCCGGCCGCGTACTGGAAAGGGAAGCGGCAGGCAAAGCCAAGGGCCCCAGGTGGCTTTTGAATATCTGTGTGACTGACTGCCACGTGCCACCTAACGCTTCAGCAGAGCCACAGCAGCAGAACGCTCCCTTTACGGCCATTTTGCTTAATGTTAGCCTACTAGAGAGCCTCCCTATAAGCAAATGCTGTGAAATTCTGTTAGAGAAAGGAAAACTGTTTTAAGATGACTACAGTTAGTGGTGGCTCCATGCAAAAGCAGCTTTTGGCACACCCATCTTGGCCACAGGTACACAGGGCCTCATCAAGGCCTGTGTCCCTCCGCGCTACCAGTGGCAGGAGGCTCTTAAGAGAGCAGAAAGTGGCATCAGCCCTCCTAGGAGGACATGGTTCCAGGAGATCTTCTAGCTCTCCTTGGGAGCCTACCACAGGCCATTGCCAGAGCTGCTGGAGTCGGGGGCTCCACTGACTTTGATGGCTTTGGTCCGAGGAAGGATCAGGCTTGTTGGGAGCTCCAGAAAAGCTTTTCTCTCACAGCTTGTAACCATGAAAACACTTTCCCCAGCATCTTACAGCTTAAATAGATGCAGTTTCATTTTCTGTGATTCTCTTCCAAGACTGATAAGCCAGCATCCATATTACTCGTTTCTCAGTCATCTGGTCTCCAGTTATGTGAAACTATTTCAGCTCTACAAACCTGGCCTGCCATCTTTTTCCTTCTAGGATGCTTAAAAAAAATAATAATCCCACACTCTTTTCTTTATGACTTTTCCAAGTAGGGGACTGCTTCAAGTACAACTACTTATTTTTAACATCCGTCTGCTATTCCCTTGCAGCACCTGCAGTTTCTTGGATGCTCTCTTCCCTCACCAAGGGGTTTGTTTATTTTTCCATGAGCAAAACCTAATTCTTGGTTTCATGTTCATATCCCTCAACCAACCTCCTCAAGGAGCAGTCATACAGAAAGTTAATGAGAAATTCTCCCTCTGCCCCTGGGGTTTAAAGAGCTCTGGATAATTTAGGCGATAGTCAGAACCAGCTCTGACCCTTTTAAGACTCTCCAGCATCTGCTGTGGAAGGAGGAGGATCTGCCTGTCCTACATTCTGCTTGTTGAGGCTACCAGAGCTAATGCTTCTTCCACAGCTCTTCCAACAGGTCTAAGCAGAGCATCGAACACCAGTGGCCGGAGCGTGGGTCGGGAAGGGCTTCGTGTCGGTACCCAGGGCCGGCTCCCGGTAGCAAGTGCTCGTACTGTGCATTTAACACCGTGCAGCAACACAGGACACCCCAGAAGCTGACCGCTGGCTACGACCCCCTCCGTCGGACCCGACCATCTCGTAACGTGCTCGTCCGCCGGCGCGGCTCCCGCGAGCCCTGGCAAGTGCTCTGTGATGCTGGGGATCGCTTGTAAACCGTAGTCTGCCTTTCGGGCAAGTCTTTCAGCTCCGGGAAAGTTGCACATTGCTTTCGTTTCTTCTCAAGTACCCCAGGTCAAAGAAAGACCTGTGTCAGTGGCTTTAAAAGCCTAATAAAGTCTTTCATCCATAGACCTGCTCGCTGGCGCAAAGTCAGGGAAAACAAACTAAGCCATCGAGTGCTGTTCAGACTGTCAGATCCTTTTCAGCGTGCTCTTCCTGCCAGGCGGCTAGCGCGTGCTCGGGGGCTGGCACGGGGCACAGGGAGGGGGAGGCCGGGGCGGAAAAAATAATGAAAACCCCTCGTGGCAGCAAGCCCGTAGAGCAACTGGCTCCTCTCCAAAGCAGCCGGCCCCCGGCCCGCCCCCGCGGGCGCAGGCGGCTGCCAAGCCGTCCGGCGGGCGCACACGCGAGGCGAGCGGCAAAATGACTTTCCGACAACTTTGCTCGCAAGTGCCGCCCGGCGCCTGGCGCCGGCTCCTCGCCCCCGGCGCCTCCCCGCGAGCTGGACGGCCTCCAGGGTTTAAACGCCCGTTTAACCGCTCCCTTTTGTTTCCAAACGCTAAGCCTTGATGTGATTTTACCGGCTCGGCAGTGCCAAGAGGAGGAGGACGCGCCGAGGGTTTCGCAGCACCCGGCGAAGCCCTTTGGGGCACGAGGAAGGCCCTCGCCAGAGCGGGCAGGGAAGGAGGCACGACCGGGACCAGCACGCGCCCACCCCGGTTGACATTCGTAACCCTACCAGCTCTTCTTAGGTGACATCTTTCTGCATGCGACAGATTTGATCTTATTGCCAGAACCCATCCTTTCTAAATACATTCCTTCCCCCCACCTCACTAAAGCAGGTAAAGCTAACGGTATTTAGAGCTAATTTCAGCTCCTTTACACAGTGCAGCATTTGGATGCCCTCTTAAGGATGCTAGGTTTCAAAATCTGCCCTATCGACATCCTTTCCTCCCAGCTCCAGACAAGCCGATACGTTAGTGTTAGAAAGGACCAGGTGGATTTTATGTCAGACAAAACCATATAGCTCTGGAGCAACAGGAGACCCTTCCCTTCCCACATATTTCTTTAAGGCAGAGCAGAGAGGAAGACCACACATTTAGTGAGTTATCACGCATGGAAAGATGTAACCGAACATCCCCAACTGAGGTCACCAATCATGGGAAAATACGTTTTCATCCCATACTTGGTATCCATCCTGCCATCAGCTCTGTGCTGCTGCTGGT
Organism: Rhea americana; assembly: GCF_003343005.1. Taxonomy (NCBI): domain Eukaryota; kingdom Metazoa; phylum Chordata; class Aves; order Rheiformes; family Rheidae; genus Rhea; species Rhea americana. The sequence continues at coordinate 11,924,541 of NW_028186534.1, forward strand.
CATAGTGGTGCTGAACTGTGGGAAGAATTTAAATGTCCACAGAGCCGCTATGACTTTGGATGAAGAGGAATAGTTCCTCATCTATAGCATTTTGCACCACTCAAGGCTCTACCTTACCATATCCAGCAGTGCAGAAGAAAGAGTCAGCCGCCTGCTAGATAGTCACCGACACATTTTTGACTTTCCTATTCTAGCTGTGCCCTCCTTTGCTTTTCATCTCCCACCAGAAAAGAAAATAATGATGAACAGCAGCTGTGGTCAACAAAAAAAAAATCACAAGTTGAGGATACATCCCATCTAAGAGTTCATACAGAAACAGAAAGTTAGTGGAATCAAGAATAGCATAGCCGGCAACAATGTCACTGAGAAACAGATCTAGCAGGAGGATACATAAGGACATCATCAGAGTAACTTTCTCTGGTGCAAACCAGTCAGATATTTTTGATATCCTGCAGCTTCAAGGGGAATAAACAGGCAGTTGAGTGCTAGTGCTGAAGATCACGTTAGCACTACCGGATTATTCAGGTCATGCTAAACCACAAATTCAGTGGATTAAAAGAGTCCTCATTCCTGCTGTGCAGTTTTAACAGTCTGCAAGTTACACTGTGAGCCTGAGGATGCGAAGTACGTTGCATGTCTTGTATAGCGCTTTATAGTCAGACAAGCTCAGCAAGGGGCATCTGCCTTCCTAAAAATTACCATTGACCCATTCCTGCTTAGGAACATTGGGAAACCAGCGGGCTCACCCAGCAGCGACGCGAGAATCTCTTTGCCAAGCCATGCAGAACTCACTTTTGTGCCCGCGCTGCGCTGGCATCGTATTGCCACGACAAAACCAGATCACCGCCTCCGAAGGCGACCTTCGCTAACGCAGCCGCCCTTCCACGGCGGTACGCTCGCGTGCGCAAACGGCAGCGCGACGGAGGCGACGCGCAACCGCTGCAGGAGCCCCGCGGCAGCGGCACGCGGTTCCTCGGTTTCTTTCTCGCCTTACCCAGGCCATTTGCTGGGCAGGCGTTAGCGTGAAGTTCAGTGGCGCCAAGCACGCCTAACACCAGCGTAACGCCGTTGTCTCGCTGTCGACGGACTGCCCCACTTGCTACTGCGAAGTATTTTGGGGGACTCGCAGGGTAAGCACTTCTCCTACCTTCCTTGGGGGTCGCTGAAATCAGTGTTCCCGTACAGCGACTGAAGCCACGTTACCCCCGTCATTAATGCCAAAACCATCCAGAGTAATTAAAGCTGTATTTCAGAGAGCAATTAAAAAAAAAAAAAAAAGAGGCTTTTGCAATCGTGGCAAGCAAGGACGCTGCACTGCCTGGGAGAGGAGGTCCCCGGGCAGGGAGCGGCAGCAGCACCCCGCTCTCCGAGCCCGCTCCCACCGGCCCGCGGCCGAGCCCCCGCGGAGGCCAGAGCTCCCCGGGAAAGGCCCGCGCGGGGCGCAGCGCTCCGCGGCTCGTCTGAGCGCCCGGCCCCAGATCTGTCGGGCTGCCGCTCCGCTCCCGAAACGCGTACGGCTGAGGGTTCTCCGACGTCTCGTACCAGCCGAAAACGCTGCTCCCTCGCCCCCAGGGGACGCGGTGACCGGGTCTCTCCTCTTCCCTCACCAGGAATTAATTATGCTCGAGATTTCTCTCTCTGGTGAATCTAATTGAAATTAGGCGACAGGCTTGAAAAATATTATGGGGACTAGCAGACAGGCACACCTCCACGCTGTACGGAACGGCACAGAACTGCTTTCCCGAGCAAAGCTAGGCTGAAAACGAGAACGGTCAGTCTCCAAGGAGGGCAGGCTGTGGCGCCGAGCCTCGCTGCGAAGGGGCTGGCAGGATCTTTGCGGAGGCAGACAGGCGCCCGAGACTCAGCCAGCAATGCAAAAACCAGAAGGACTCGCTTTGTAGTGAACACTAAGCCACAAATGAGGGTTTAGGGGAGCAAATTCTTACTAAAACTAAACTCAAGTTTTACAGAATAACTCTTTCACCTCGCAATCAGCACGTCATGGATTCCACAGCAGCCCCCAGATTCGGAGGCCAAAGCTAGATGCTGAGGCCAAGCTACAATTGCTGCTGTTCAGACCAGAGCAAAGTCAACACCCTGTCTGTGCCAGGTCTTGGGATGAGACCACATCACACCTCCGATTGCAAAGAGCAACAGTCACACACACACACACCTTGACAGACAGCAGCCCGGACAGACAGCAGCAGGGCTGCAGAAGATCTGAGCTCAAAGTCAAGGGACCTGCTACCAGCCCTGCTCAAGATTTTTGGCAAGTCATTTCATTACTGCTTCATCTTCCATCCTCCTCCTGCCTGCTTAGACCAACCTATATAACTACTCTTTTAAACAGCACTCTGCTAAAGTCAAACCAAAATATTATATTGCATCCGATAACGGCAACAGTGCAGCGTGCCTGCGTAACCTTCAACGGAGGCTTTTCCACAAAAGCTTGCAGACATTCCTGACTACTTCTTTCAGCTAAGAAAAATCCCTTTAAGTTCCTATAAAGGTTTTCTTGAAGGTATGAGATGGCCAAACTGAACATTCATTATCAGTGGATCAGACAGCAGATGGAAAAAACACGGTAAGAGGCTGCACCGAGTTTGCTGTTTCTTTAAGTTGTTGATGGATTTGCACATGATGCAACTAGACACAACACAGCACTTGCATCTTCCTGCATCAGTGATTCTGCAGACATGGATCTTCCCCATCCTCCTCTTCCCCCTTCTAAGGCCCAGGCATTTTTGTCTGCAACCAGATACAATCACGTCCTACATGCAAACCCAGAAAAACAAAACATCCCCGTTTCAGTTCTTGGAGCCACCACGGCAGAAATAAGTATTGTTTGCTGGCGTTCTCTTCCTCGTTGCTACTCCTTTGTTTTCTGAAATCATTGTTCTGCAGAACAATCTAACAAAATGTATTGTCTGATTCAAGACTTTGCAGCTAGCTGTGGAGAAGCTGGGCTTTTTGTAGGAAAACGCCAACCCCTCCACCAAACTAAAACGCAAACCTTTCTGAAACCCCAAGCTTCTACAAAACTTTCAAAATCAGTAAATACACGACAAGCTCTAGGCCTCCTGCCAACTCCAGCAGGAAACCACCAAACCCAAGACCTCCGGGGCGCTGCCATGTGCTGCAAGCAGCAGAGAACGCCTTTCATCCTGCCTCTCCGCTCGGGACCCGCTATACCGGACGGAAAGCAGCTTGGGACGGACAAATCCCTTCCTCCTTCCCAGTCTGAATTCTGCCTGGCAGCTGCTGTCGATACCACGCGGGAGGCTCAGGAGCAGCTGCCCATTTTCGGGGCTGATGCCCCAGCAGTCCAGGACGACGCGTCAGGACGCACCCCGGCCTCACCGACCAGGCTGCTTTTCCAGCACGCGTAGCTTGGTGCTGCTGCCTCAGCTCGGGGCACGAGCCCTTCTCGGCAGAGGAACCCACCTCGCCGTCCCAGCAGACTCCCTGAGCTCCGGCACCTGCAAGAGAGCCTGAACTCTGCTCACGGGGGGCAGCTCCAGGAATTAGCTTGTTTCTCCTTCTTCCTCCCTCCCTTTCCTCCCGTCTCACTTCAGTTGCCCGATTCGGAGGTAATTTGCCTTTCCCTGCTGCCTCCCTCCACATCCTTCCCTTCTTTCTTCTCATCCCGTCAACCAGCGGCAGAAACACGGATGCACGAAAGAAGGGTTTTTTCCATCTTTAGCCGCGAAGGAGGATTGTTTCACCCGCAAAAGCACGCCCAGGCAGGCGGGCATGGCGCGGAGGGCGGCAGGGGCCACGGCCGCCCCGGCCCCGGCGTTATCGAAGGCACCGGCCGCGAACCGGGACCCGCCAAGGCGCCTTGCGCTTTCCCGCTCGGTCTTTGCGCGAAAGGAGCAGCCGTACCGAATCCACGCTCGGCTCGGCGAGGGGTCTCTCCCTAGTTTTACATGCTTAAATAAATAAAGTGTGTTTCTGTGTAAACACTGGCTCCGGGCTCAGCAGATACAGTGCTCGCATACTCCCCAATTAAAATCCAGCTGAAGAAACCCTAATTACTGAAAACCTAAAAACAACAACAACAAAAAATACCAATGCTTACCTTAGACTGGGTTTGGGGATTTCTTTTTCCTGACAGGGACTGTTTCATGGGGCTTTTAGTAACTAGGAAAAAAGAAAAAAAATCATAAGAACAAATCAAAAGAAGTTACATAGGAATATCATTTTAAGAAAGCTCTGCTCGCTTGTGTTATGGTTTGCGCTGATTTTTGCTGAGGATTAAAGCCAGTCAAATTATGCTTTATAACAAATATATATAAGTATATCTGCCCTTCTGCTGGAAAACACTAACGCTCTGATCTCAGTTCATGCTAAGGGGTGTTTCTCCCCTTCCAGCCCTCCTTCCTTCATCATTTACCATGTAGTCAGAGCATTTGGGGATGGGGGGTGGGCCCAGAACTCTTCTCTTCGACACCTCATCGCGTTTGCCCGCGTAGTTTATCACCAAACTTGCGGTGTATTTTTCTCAACAGGACAATTGAAACAAAAAAACTAACAGAACAAATTGCCAGGTACCATCAGCCCGACTTCCAGAGCAATTACTCATAGGAATATTTGCAACCTTCTCTAATTCCACCAATGCCATAGCAAGATCCTTGACTCTTTAAATACAAAATAAGCAGAACTGCGATGGAGCAGAAGGGCGCAGCGAGCCGAGCTCGCGGCCGTCCCCTGCCAGCGCGCGCACGTGGCGGATTTGGGGCTCACACTCATTTCATTTCGTTTCTCCGTTGTGATGACCACGGAGCGGAAGGGTCCTGCCCATCACGCGGTCGTTCACACCGGCACAAACTCCCTTCGGACCCAGGCAAGCACCGGGAGCGGAGAGCAAGGCCGCGGCGCCGCCGGAGCGAGGGACAGCGCTGCGGTGCTCAGCGCTGGCATCTGACGGTACGTCCCCCGTATAAAATTAATTGATCATATCTTTTCAATGGACCACCTACGGCTCTCAAAGCTTAACCAGATGGAAGCAGAGAGACTCTATCTGGAAATTTTAATCAACAAAATATGATCACAGAAATAAAATGATTTTCACTACGCCTTTTGATTTTTTTTTTTTTTTTTTTTTTTTGCAAGTGTATACTAGTCCTTAGGGCTGTACAAGTGATTTTTTCAATGTGTTTTCATCTGGGCTACTTAAACACATTTGAGGGTTTTCTGACACTCCCTTTTTAGAAAGACTGAATTACCACAATTAAGACTTTCCCCTGCAAATTGGCTGTATGCATCTCATACCCACTTTTCTTCCTTGCTCCTTCCATCTCGCATCTCAGATCCTACAATTTTGCCATGATGCTTCTCAGGATAAAGCAATCTTTACTGAGCTGATTTAAAGCAGCATTTCAGGATACATGCATTTTACCATTCCTCTCTACCTTCCTCACTTCTTGCAGCTATAATTACTAGTAGATCTCATTTTATAAATATATTATTAAAAAAAAAAAAAAAAAAGAAAAGAAAAGAAAAATACCACCACACACTTCAAAGCATCCTCAAATCCCAATCCTCAGCCCAAGACCCTCCGATCTCTTCAGGAGCCATCTCCCCCATGATCTGCCTCTTCCCACCAGAAGCGATCGGGGCTCCAGCCGGTGGCCAGATGCCACCCAACACCTTGGAGATGAACTCGCAAGCCTTTATTTTGGATGTTTGGTCGCGGGTGGCAGATTTCTCCTTTTCACACACAAAACACTGCAAACCACGGTCGCTACATTTGACAGGGAATCAGAGCCTGATTAACCTTATCTTGTTACGTGCAGATGCAGATGTTGAGAAACAATTTCACACCCACGCTGGCCAGAGCGGGTCTTTGGACCATTAGTCAATGCGCAATACGCCATCCTGAGCCCCAAACGCTCCATATGCTGCACAGACTTCTAATGGGTTTTTGGTGCAATTCAGTACATGGGAATCAGGGGAAAAGAAAGTTTGCTCCTTTCTCTGCTGCTCTACAAAACAGCCAGCACCAAATACCGCTCGCTTTTTAGTACTGCTGCAGAAAACAGAAATCCCCCAGGCAGACAGGGACCTTTGCAGCTCCAGAGGGCAGCGAGCGAGGACAACGTGCCTGGTTTTTCCTTTTTGGCCTTTGAGACGAGGAGGCTCCTTCTGCGTGTGCTTTCATTAAAGCACGTGCCTGCACCGCGAGCTCAGAACGAGGCTTTTGAATAATTTAAGATAACGATAATAGAAACATTTAAAAACAGAAAACTCTTGTAGAGACCAAACTCCATTCCTCTCACAGTTTCTGAACTGGTTTTTGCTTGTAGCCACTTCTGTTCTATCTTAAGAGCTAGAAAAAAAAGCACAATAGGTGGGAATATTAGGATATTGCTAACAGTTCTGAAAGCACCCATCGCTTCATCTTCTGCAATGTTATTTCTGGATTCCTATGCAGCTTTCCTCCTTCCACTGAGCTGTTTGCAAGACCCACTGCGCACAGCCCCAGCCCAGAGAGGACAGGCTATTTCTGTGCGTGTCCCTTGCAGCTGCCGTGCTCCCGTGAAGATGATGCCTCACTAGGTCAGGACCAAGTTTGGTTTAACGGATGAACTTTATTTACAAGGCAAGGTTAACTGCTTGGATTTCCCAGCCCCAAAATTCCTTGCTAGCATGCTGGAAAAAAAATTTTTGACCTAAAAAGTGAGCCCACACAGCGATGCTGGATCCAACCCAGCCAGACCTCGCTGGTATTTCACGTTCTGCTTTCTGGGATACAGAAACACAGACTGTCTCTAAAAAGAGCAGATCAGGACATCATCTTCTCCCCAGCAACACCTGGAATATTAAGAGGCTGGAGCCGTGCACGCTGAGCCAATCTCCGCCGGGAGCCTCCCCCGGCCGCGCGCCTCCGCGTCCTCCTCGATTGACGGGGCAGCTCGTTTCCGAGCCGCCTCCTTCAGGAGGAGCAACTCCAGCCGAGGGGAATAATAGGGTCCTCCGGCTCGCAAAGCGGTCGCTGCTTGCTTCCGGGGGGAATTACGGCAAAAAGCAACATTTCTGCTCCCTTTGGAGGGGGCTGGAAATGAACTGCACAGCCAGACAGCTGGTGCATTTTTTTTCTCTTTTTTTTTTTAATCTCCCCTTTTCTATTTTTATTTATTTTTATTTTTTATTACAGTGCAAAGCCCACAGCCCAAAAGGCGGCTCGAGCCCATCAGGAGGAGCTCCCGCAAGCCACCCCGGGCGCGCAAGGCAACACACGCAATGCCGCCCGCCCCTTCAATCTCCCTTACATCTATATAGCCGTACACACATGCCCCACAAAGGCTTATTTTTCTACGTTAAGCCTATGGATTACTGGCTCAGGCCCTTGCAAAAAAAAAAAAAAAAGGGAAAAAAAAGGAAAAAAAAAATGTTGCCAGGCAACGAGCCAGGGGTTGCTATGGCATTTTCGAGCGGAGCAGCGGGGCCAATGAGCGCGGCGCGCGAGCTGGGGACGGCGCAGAGCCTCTAAATTTAATGTCAGTGCCGCCAGGAAGGGAAGCTGTTGAGGCATGCATGATGCTGAGCGTGCGCTTGCTAAATGCGGACAACATGGCCCCCGTGATTAGGACCAGCACACTAATGAATATTCATTGGGCTGATTAAAGCAAAGTCAATTAACTACTTGACTGCTTGATTTTCACTGGATTTTATTCTTCTCTTTTAACCATTTTGCCACTGGGGATGCTCTTGTTCTCCCCTTCATCTCCCTCTTTCCTTCTCTGTATTTTCTTGTGCTTGGCAATTATGGCTTAGGGTGGTTTTTTTTTAATGCTTTTTTTTACTGACAATAACGCATCCTAGTCAGATTTTATGGCTTATTTTATTTCACCAGTAAATCAGGCTCTTCTAGGGTCACTGTCTTCCGCTACAGCGGTAGGTAAGCTAGAAGGTCACAGATTTCCATCAAATTTAATGCTCACGTGCGATTTAATCCAAGCAATAACGCCGATTTCCAGCTTCGCAGCGGGGCTCCCCCGTCCCCGCAGCCCTTTGTCTGGCAGCGCGGACGGCCGCCGGCACCGCGGCCGCGGGACGCTCCGTCCGCCCCGACTCCCTAGAGCCGGATTCCTGCGGACGGCCGCGGCCCCAGCGCCCCGGGAAACCTAAAGGGATCCTGCAGTAAAGCACCGCTTCATTAAAAAGGGTGTTTCAACTTGCAGAGATCTCTTTCTCCCCCAGCACACGTGTGATGCAATACGCCGGTGCAGAGAACTGCGTATTTTAGAGGCATCATTTTTCATAACGTGCCTGCAAACGCTGAAACATGTGATAAATTAAAAATAAATGAAAAATTATTGGCCAAAGAAAAAAAAAATACCTAACATTTGTGAATGCCCTTACAAGAAAACCTGGGAAAATACATTTGTTTTCATCATGTTCTTCAGCTTATTCTGCAGGCTCTCTCCCAGGCTCCTGGGTTACATCTACAACTGCTTCACAGGAAGATGCACTTATATGACACAGTTATGAACCCCCTGGAGGGGAGTTATTAATAGTGGGAACTAATATAACTGATGGATAGCGGTGAAAACCTGAGCACAATCACCTAGCGCGTGGACTCGCATCTTTGTCAGCAGCTGAGGTTAAAGAGGTGCAGGAACAGGCAGGCTTTACAGGGGGGCAGCGACAACACCGGCTTCCAACCTGGGAGGCACAGTTCAGCTACCTGCGAGCAAACTCAGCAGAGAACAAGAGGAAAATTGTCTGGCGACCCAAACATACGCTGGTTAAACTGGGGTGGAGGAAAAGAACTTGAATTAAGAAAAAAAACTTGGGGCGGGGGGAGAGAAGTACTAAGGGAAGAGGAATGAAACGAGACCCAGCATAACTGATTTGGAAACTTTGCATTATTTTTAGCTGCAAGCTAAAAAGGAAACAGCCAATTCCTGTTATATAAACTCCATAGACATAGAGGTTTCACTATTATTTTGCTAAATGATGCACATAATACACGTGCGTGTTGATACACATATATAGTCACAAGAGCAGCTAGTGGCTTTGCCAGCATGCCACCAAAATGGGGAAAACGAGGAATCTGTTTCCACACGGAAGTTGCACAGGAACATGACAAGCAACCTCTCTGCACACTCGACATGCGTAACTCATATTAACACTATTATTCCAACTTTTACTCTTTTCATCTGCAACCGAATATTTAACACCTGTTAGGCTTCTGCAAGCCATTCGGGTTTCCGTCCGCACAGGATAATACTGACGGAAGGATGAAATTACAGAGACGATTTGGCGTACGTGTTCCCAGATTGCCAAGATGCCGCCTTCTTTCCAGGGCTTTATGTTTCTGCTATCAAAATCAAAAATCTGCATAGCAGCACTGAGCTCCACAGGGCACACATTTAATTTACCCAGATCTGAAGAAAGCCACAACAAATAATTATCTATTTATAAACTAAAAGAACAACAACAGAAATGGAAGAGGAATGTGTTAAGCTGCCTCATTAAACCAACAAAATATACTGGTTTTTTTAATAATACATTTTCACCTATGCACAATGGAAATCTCATCGCAGTTTAACATGCAGACACGCACACGTGCAAACAAAAACAGAATAATTTCATTCTCACAGAAAAAAATTAGCGAACCGGATTCAAATTCTAACTGGGTCACAGATGAAGCATAGTCAGCAGCCTCGCTGAGGCTCGCCTAGGTTAGGCGAAAAAGAGAGAAAAGACAAAAAACCCCGCCAGAGCGCCACGCAGCTCGGCGATCTTCGCGATTCCTGGTCACGAGAGGCCGCGGCGTCAGCGAGGCAGGGCGCTACGGGTCAGGATTAAGCCGCATTAACAAATTCACACGGAGACGCTTGCCCAGCACCTGCCTACAGCTTGCCAGTTCTTAGCCTCCATTCCACAGGAAATGAATTCTCTTTTCTACATAGAAGAAAATTAAGAAAAAAAAATTATTCTAGGCAAAATCTGAATGCCTGAGCTGTGAAAAGCATTTTAGCTCAAGAATAACCCCATAACCTACAAGAGTAAAAATTACAAAATTACCGTGCTTGCACTGTGAACGATACAGAGATAAAACAGCCCCCGAAGCACGTGTGTGTGCACGCACACACGCATACGCAGCAGACAGAACCAGCAAAGACGTTGTTTGCCGGCATTTAAGATACAGGACAAATTCCGTAAAGCTCTTAGAAAAAAAACCACGCAGACGCAAGCCCCGAGCCTGCGCCTGCACGGCGTAAAACAGTCTGACCACAAACCAGCCGCGAGAGCAGTAAATTCAGGGTTAAGTCTCCGGGTTCCTGTCGGATACTCCCAGCCTTTCATCACGTCCCTATGAATTTTTATTCCTGCGTACTGGGGTGAATTAAGGCTGATGGTGTCAACGCAGAGTTTCGGGTCCTATCTCAACGACTCTTACGTCGGGTCCGTTTAATTCGGACCCTCGCAGTTTGATTTTCAATCGTTTCGGAGGAGGACTCGGGGCTTTCTAACCTGCTTTTAGACCGCTGGGTTTCGCGGGAGGCTCTTCCTCCCGACCGCCCGGGTCGGCACCGTGCCCGGCGCCAAGGCAGGAGCCATTTCCACAGGCAGAAGCGAGCGGCGAATAAATCCGGCCTCGCCGACGCGCAGCGAGCCGACGGCCGGCAGGAGCGCCCCGGCTCCTCTCGCATCTGCTCTTTACAAAGCAAATCCCCTCTCCAAAAAAAAAAAAAAAAAAATATATATATATATATATATATATACACACACATATATAAAGGCAAAGCCTCGGGCGTTTGGGATTCAGACGTGATGTGCCTGGGATTAAACCACCGCGTCTGCCGACCCCGCGACGCTCACCAAGCGAGGGGCTTAGCTAACGCACGCTACACGCGGCTGCTTGAACGACATCGCGGCGCCCGCGGCGCGTCCCTTCCCTTCCTCCCCGCGCGCGCGCACGCGGTGCGTCTAATAGCATCGCTTCTCCCCTCTCCTCCCTCTCCCCCGCTTTCACAATCTGTCGCTTTCCAATCTGCCCACTCTGCTCTATTTTCCCATCCAATATCCCCCCCCTCCAGCACCTTCCCCCCCTCCGCGGCGGCTCGCGTGGCCGCGCGCGCTGGCCGTGCCCCCTCCCCTGCCCCGGCAGCGACCGCCTCCGCCAGCTCTTTGGTGCCCCAACTCCGTTTTCCTTAGCTATGGGCTACGTTAATACTCAAGTCTCACTCGGGGTCATCCCCCCCCCCCCCGGACACTTCGCCAAGGTTGCTGCCGCCGGAGCGTCCCGGCAGCGCGGCCCCGGCGAAGGAGGCGCCGCGCTTCCAGCTCCGCCAAGCGCGCGCAGAGAGGCCGGAAAACGCGCGATTTCAGGCAACGTTCCTGTTTCTCGCAGTCAGTAGAATAATCGCTACACGCAGGCGTAGCTAGAAGAGGGCCTGGAGGCACCGGTGACCCCAGGGACACGTTTCTAAGACCTGTTTTTCCCTCGAGACCGTCCCGCTGCTCTCCCGCGGCGCGGGAACCGCTCGGCCCTCGCCAGCCCCAGGGCTTGGGACACGACCACAGCGGCGCGGAGCAACGGGTTTGAGGCAGCAGCCCGAGACCACAGCAGGGTGCAAAGGTGCGGAGCCAGCACTGATCTAGGATCCACCAGCATGAGGAGCCACAAAAACTGAGGTTTTGCTTTCCTTTCCTAAAGATAAAAGCACCTACAGCGATGAAAAATGTTTTCACACGCAGAATCACTAACACCAGCAAGAAGCCGATGCCATTCCTGCAGGCTGTGCCAACGCCGCATTTCAGAGAGCTTTTAAATGGAAGGGGGTGGGGAGAGGCAAACAAATAAGCTTCTTAGAAGCCCAGAAAGCTGAGAGTTAAGTTTCTCTCCCCGTGCCCTTAATTCAAATCTGCTACACGTTATATTTAGAGAGAGTAAAACAGAGGCTGGCTGATACCACGGACCATTGCAACGTAATGCCCACAGTACGCAGCAAGAGGCAGGGAGGGAACCGCACAGCTTTGCCACGCTCGTCCTTGCACGCTACAGAACAAGGTGCTGCTCTAAGAAGTGCCATCAGAAATCTCCTGACGACTTCACCTGGTCTGAACCACGGCCGTGACAGCAATTACTTAGGGAACCTTCACTATTAAAGCTGTTCCCTTGCCTGGACATCACTTCAGAGCCTGCAGCTGCAGCAGACAACCAGCACCATGAGCAAGCTGGTGATCCCCCCCCCCCCCAACCAGTGCTGGATCCAAACCCCAAGTGGGCAGGATTTGGGCTAGGAAGGCTTCTTGTCAAAAAACTAGCTCTTCCCCTTGGAAGTATCAACCCAACCCAGTGCTGCCTGATCACGTGAAATCCTCCCTGTCGAGGGCCAGCCTGACCTCGTGCACTGGATTGGTGGTCAGCAGGTTGGTCAACCCTGAAGAAGTGTCTGGGGAACACATGGTCTTGTCTTGACTCTCCAGGGTAGAGGCACTTCAGCTAAAGACATTGCTCCCTCGGCCAGGGCATGCAACCGACCGAGCTCCTCCAAAACTCGGGCCGTGCAACGCCCCTGCCCCGGCTCCTTCCCGAGCGCAAGGCTGGGTTCGGCAGCTTTGCACAGCTCCAATTCATCCAGCTCCATCTCGCACAGCTCAGCCTTAGAGACTGAAGCACAGAGGCAATGTGCCATCCAACACGCAATTCCTGTTTTTATTTTATCCTTTACATAAGATTGAAAGTACTTTAAAAGAAATCAGATTTAAAAGACTAAACCTCTTCACCTAAGAACTATTTCAACACAGGTGAACTTAGTTATTTTCTTCTTATAAATGACTGACAAATAGGAGTGTGGACAAGTGTAGGCACAACATTTGGCCATGTTTGTCCCACATATTTAAAAAATGGATTACTTACAATTTCGTAATCTGTAAAGTGGCCTGGAGTGAGCCACAGCACATCTGCTGCAGCACAAAAAGATTTAGTATAATAATATAGGGGAAAAAAACAGTTCATCTCTACCTGGATTTACCCATTGGAGACCCCCAACCCAACTTGTGTTTTGTTATCTACCCTATCTGTATGACACCCCCCCCCCCCCCCCCCCCCCCCATATATATACATTTTTTTAAAAAAACATAATCTAGTCTTTGGATTGTTAGGTTTTAGCTCTAGCCAAAGCTCCTTGTAGTATCCCTGCTCCCCCACACACTCGAGCTCAAAAACATGCAGCTGGGGCTGTTTCCCTAGATCTCACAATCTCTTACTGAAAAGCATCTCACGCAAACGTGGCATACGGTGCTGCTACCACTAGCAATCAGAAGTCCTCATCCCTTCACAGAAACGGAAAGAAATCAGGATATTAGAACCATATTTTTAATCAATCTTCCAAAAAAGGATTTGCAGCATTCACAGGATTCACACTTTGACGCTTTTCTCCACATCTGTGAAGTAGACAATAATTTTAAATGAAAAGCTGGGACACTGGTTCATTCACATGACGCAAGACGAGGCCTTTAAGGAGAAGGGCAAAGTATCATGGGGCTCCCAAGACTGTCACTGCTGTCCACTGAAAGAAACCCGTGAGGTTCCTGAATAGCAGCACCTTCCAACTGCACCTCCCTCCTGAGGGAAATATCCCCAATTAAAATTAATTTAGAAAGAAAGGAGTATTTCAAAATATTTTTTAAAAACTGAGCTTGTTGTTGAGAAATTTCAATATTAAAACTTCTCAATGCATGTTATTTTTGCTGCAAATATGGATTTATGAACCATTTATTTCATTTCTTAAAAATATAACTTCCTGAATCTGCAAAATTTCTGGTAAAATGACAGTTCAGAACCCCTCACAACAGCAGCATTTATCGCTGCTGGAAACCTGAGCAACCAGATCACCTGGGGACATTGTCTGTTCAAAACTTTGAGGATCAAGCCTACTATAAAGATTACTGCGTACATCCAGGCAGCTTTACCACCAGGATGGCCTCCTTGCCTTGGGCAAGTACATCTTTAGAGAAGGAAACCAGGAAGAAACCAGCCCTGACAAAGGTGTGGAATGTCACAGCAATTTTAAAGAGGGCTCCAAGTTTGATCACAAAGACTACAGACTGCTAAATATGACTCATGTAGCTAGCAAAAAAATATTTGCAATTATGCATACATGCACAAGTTCTTCAAAGGTCTGCGATAGATATGCGAGTTGTGACCAGTTCACCCAACACAAGGACGATGCTGTTGTGACACAGCACTTGGATCTCTGAAAAAGGTTCTGGCCCGTTCCCTCTTTGGGAGTTGATAAAAAGGCAAACTATTGTGGCATAATAGGTTAATAATTCCAGGTTAATAGTCAGTTGCAACTGAGGAAGCCAAAGATAGGAAGAAACAGTCCATTTAGTGGGTGAAATTACCAGTAAATTGTCCCAAGGAAGCCTCTTTGGGCTTACCTTGCTCATAAACAACCTGGAAAAGGTCACAAATAGCAAGATAAAGTTTGCAGATGATGCCCAGTTACTTGAGAACAATCATATTTAAAATCTGCTGTTACAAAATTTTTAAAGGATCTCAATATACTTGACTACTAATAAAGGAATAAAAAAGATGCCATTCAACATCAATAAGCACAAAAAGCAGATTTTCAGGGCCAGTCACCCGCTGGAGGGAAGATGCTGGATGATGTAAGGTGAACCCCTGCCATGACTTTCAGGTAATCCTGATACTTTGAAAATCCCAGTAGGTTGTTTCAGACCTTTCACACCTCACAGCAGCACTAAGCGTCCACATTCAATCTGATAACCAGAATCTTCACTTCAACTTGAAATAAACACTTAAGGTCTCCCATGGGATTTTACATTTCCTTGGTGTCTGCACTCTACAGCACTCTCAGTTATCTGGATCTGTTGCTGCGTGGCAAAGAGTATCTTCCCAATACAGAGAATGAAGAGACACTTGCACGAGAGCAGGCACCAGGTCAGCTTCGACTCCAAGGCCTGCTGGACAGCCAGACACGTTACTAACAAGTCCCAGGCTAGCAAAAATGCAAGATCTGAAGGATTTCCTTGGTTGTCCCAAATGTCATGCCCTTGTACATCTGCTTTTCTGGCGGAAGGCTGTGCTCCAAAGTTATGATATACTGTAATGCTGAGTTTATTTTATCTTTAAAAAAATCTACACAGCTTACTGTGTGTGCACGCAGAAGCTATCAAGAGTAAAGTAGTCTGCCTACAGATGGTCGGAAGAGTACTTTCCCAGAGCTGTCTGAAAAATACCCACTCCAGGAGGTACTAATCAGGGGTTCAGAACTCCTTAAATCAGGAGGGAAAAAAAAAGCCAAAGAACTTTTCCTGTCTGAGAGAAGTGAAAGTGGCAAAACTCACATTGGAAAAGTAGGGGAAGAGGAACTCTTTGAAATCAACTTGAAACCAGTGCCTGCTCTCTTGAGTTTGGTTGGGAGTGATGCGATGATCCTGTGCTACCACAGACACATTCAAAGTCCAGGCTATGGACAGTCAAAAAACCAATGCCTCTAGCTTTAAGTGAGGACACCTCCTTCCTTATAACTCCCAGTGGGAGCTAGGGAGAACTTAAAACAAAAATCAAAAGGCTTCATCTCCTGTTACCTTGTCCACAGTATGGGCTGGGTGCAAGAGGCTGCCCTTAGCAGCAGCCTGCAAGACACCATAGAGCCATCTGAGCCTCCACGTCTCAGTCTGAAGCTTGCCAGGGTGGACAGTCCAGGTCCATGAGTCAAGCAGGACTGTTTCCATCAGCTGGTGGCTGGTCAATGCCCCAACTTGCCCGGATTTTTCAGACCAGAGCAGTCCATCCGCCGCAGCAACACTGTGCCATCTCCCCGTGCTCTTCAGCCGCGTCACATACGTCCCCTTTGCCTTCAGATCACACCCACTCGCCCAGCAAATGCTTCGTGCTGCTCCGCGTTTCCAGAGCATACGGGCACCTTTGTACGAGTCAAACCCTATCAACAAGTGCGACTGCAAACCAACGGGAAGAGGCGAGCACACCTCGTCGCGGGCACAGGCTCCCGGTGCCCCCGTAGGGCCACGAGCACACGTCACCTCTCTGCGAACTTGTTTGTACTCTTGTGAGAGTGTTGAAAAATATCCCTGACCCCCAAACATTTACCTTTTGATCGGAGGTTTCCAATGTTGCTGTAGTGTATTAAAGCTGAGATGCTCATAAAAAAACCCTTTGTGTCAACATAGTAAATGACTCTAATTAGGCTGGTGGTGCAATGAAAATGCTTAATTCATTCTGATGAGGCAGAAGGAAGAGCTAAAATGTTTATAGACAATGGGTGAACAGGGAGATATAATGCTGAGTGCCAGCTTTAAATGCAAATTACCACAGAAATCTTTCCCTCTCCACCATCCCATTCCTCCCCCTTCCTCTCTCTGTCACCAGCACCACACTGTAATCTCCTAGTGCAGTAATTAGAAGTGAAAGGAGCCACATAGAGGGGCCTCCAAAGGCAACACTAAAGAGAATAACGGAAAAAAAAATACCTGCCTTTAATAGAAGACAGCACCATTTTCCAGAGTGCACCGCCATCGCAGCACTTAGCATGGTGGTAGGATCAGCGAGGTGATAATTTGGAGGGGTATTACTGAAATGGTATGTAAATTCATTGCTTTCCCAGATGGGGGTAGCTGGGTGAGGGGACCTTGTCTAATCGACAGCGTGTGTTTCAGGAGTCTGGGGCCACTTTGCCTTCTGGAACAAGGCCAGGCCAGTGCTGACAACCAGCCCTTTTGGAGAAGTCAACCTTTGTGTCGTTTCTTCCCCTCAGCAGGAGTACAGATCCGCAAGCACGCAAGAACTTGGGAAGGAAATAAATAAATACTTAACCTGGAAGTTGCTGACAAGGAGGAAACATGGAAATCTTAAAGGCCACTCTCCAAAATGTTTCTTCCACAAAAGTCTCTCTTTGCCTGCGCTATCTCGGTTTCTCTTAGAAGAGAAATTATGCATTTGGCAAGGAAGAGGAAGGGAGAGAAAAGAATAAAAGGGAGGCAGAGAAGGCAACCCGCGTCCTTACAGGGCATGGCACTATCTTCTTTGAACATGCTCACTTGCAAACCTCTGGAGTAGGTTGTCTTTGGGAATTTAACCAAGTGGAACAGTCTTACTGCCAAACCAACAGCATCTCCCATTTCAGGATCTCCAATACCAGCGCACTGAGGTGTCCAGAGTTTCATATCTGGAGTCTGAGCTGTAACCAGCTTTGGTTACATCTTCAAGTTAATTGCTCTCAGTCTTGTTCGCCGAGAAACAAATCCCCTTTTCCTTCCCACACAGCAACACACAAATCACCCCCGAAGGTCAGAACAGGAGAGCAGAAAATCTGTCACAGTCCTAGACTAGGAGCCAAGCGAGATCCTCGGAAAAGGCTGCTGAAATTACAGTCTGGATTGAAATCCATTAAACATATATATTTTCTTTCCTCTTTACAGCTGGAGCCGAGTCTCAGCCGCGACAAGGGCGCAGAGGCAAGCGCGTGGCCCGACGTGCCGCGCGGGCTCGGGAGCCGTGGCCGAGAGCAGCCAGCCGGGGCGAGGGACGAGCAGGCAGCGTTTTCCCCAGAGCCGAGAGCCTTTGCCGGCTTTCCACTCCGACACAGCCAGGCTGCCGGCGGACGCGGCCAGACTCACATCGTGTTACCAACGTCCAGCCAAAGTGGACTCCCTGGCTTAAAACACTGTTACATGCCAGAAATACAAAGAGCTTCCCGGGTGGGATTTTTTTCTCCTCCTGTGGTTAAGGCCAGCAAGCAGCGCGGCGTGCCAGCGGCTCCCGCTCCCCCAGCGGCGAGCCGAGGCGTCCCGTCACCTCTCCCTCTCTGTGTTTGCTCAGTGAGACAGAAGCAATACCAGTTTGCAGCACAATAAACCATGTAAAGGAAGCATCAATTAACTAGAATACATGGATATAGTATTTAATTAACTGATAGGCTCACAGCTACCGTATGATGTCATGGAAACCTCGAGTCTCCTGGGTGCTGCCTCTCACCTGCCAACTGGGAACTGGAACCATCACAAATCCCACATAAAGTTTGAATCCCAACATTTTTAATTAAAAAAAGAAAGATTCTGACTCTCTTAAGCACCTTTTAATCGACATAAATGCGCGCACAGCTTTGGTGCTGCAGGAGGCTCTGATGACTTTCGCAGAGCGGAGTCCAGCAGCGCTACTCGGCCAAGGCCACCGTGATTAGCCATGGCTTTCTGCTAGGGAACTGGAAGAATGAGTGCACAAGGCTCCCCGAGAAACGGGGCAAAATCATACAGAATCAAGGATACAGCAGTAATACATCGCATTTATGTTGCCTTTGAGGATCTCAAAGCTCTCTGCAGACAAAACACATACATTTATAGCCAACTTCCTCACTCTTGAATAACGCCTTCACGCTTAATTAAATCCAACTTCTTGCTGAGCACCTTTTTGAGAGGTAATCCGTCCCAGTTCAAATACTGAACAATGTAACCTCACCAGTTCAGTGTTATTTACAGGATTTACAGCAGGAGAAACTGAGGCAGCAGGTAGTTGGGGCCATTTGCCCAAAATTAAATAATCGTCAAGTGCCAGGCCTGGGGTGGACCTGAGATACCAACCGTCTGCATGTGCTGACTGGTTGGAGCTAGGAGCACCAAGAGGCACCAGCCCCTTCCCAACACCCACCAGCAAGGCGCAAGCGCTCCCGGGTCACAGGACCTTCCCACAGCCACCCAGAACATCCTCACTCGCACCAGGTTTGCCAGGACTGTCGTGCTCCAGCAGCACTAACTCTGCCTCCTTCACAACAGAGAAGTTTGGTGGGGCTTTGGGGTTTTTTTTTGTTTCTTTTTAAGGTCTAGCTTCCAAAGCACCATGACTGCTGAAGTAGGTGTTGAAGTTGAATCTTTGCATCCCACAAACAAACATGGGCAATCAGCCTCAAGAAACACTTCAACAGAAGTAATTTTACTTCTCTAGCTACAAACATTAATACTTCCGTTCCATTTACTCTGGGATATTTGTCACCTCCCATACACATTTTGGTTCAACAGCCTAAATCACAGCAAAAGCCTTGTATTAAAAAAAAACATTAAGGCTAAGACTTATTGTATACCTTCCTTTCGTGTTTTGACAGTAGAACATTAGACTTAAATACATGGAGACAGGTAAGTACAGTATTATTTTCTGCGAGTGAAGGTGTGCATTAGTTACCGGTATCCTTTGTCTCTGTTTACACGTGAATTAGTTTATGGATTGCTCTTGACAAAGCTACAGCGCCCTCCCTTAAGGGCATTGCTCATATATTACCTTCGAAAGAGAATCACAATTTATTCGTTCATACTCAGAGCTAAAGATAGATGTGCCCCGGAATATTTTGAAATATTACATTATATATAAAATGAAATGGGGGAAGCTAAATTACACGGCTATAATTACTGAGAGTTCAGGTGGCATCGTAAATAATCTATTCACAACTCGCTCAGTGTTTATTATGTCACCGGAGCGATATAATTAACATGGTATAGACGGGAGCTACGCCAGGCAGATGCGGAGCGTACCCAGATCAAACACGCTACGACATTAGTATAAAAACACACAAACGCAGGGCACATCACTCATGAAAGCCATGCGAAAGCAGAAAAACAATAGAGGGGGGAAAAGCAGCCGTTTTGGGGCCCTAGCCGCCGTTTTGGGGCCCCAGCCCTGTTAGCACTAACCACCTCTTCAGAACAGGCACGTGGTTAAATTTCTGGACATGCTTCAGTGTTTGTATTTCTGGGGCACAGACAGTTTTGCATTGACTGAGTTCACGTCACCTATTAGGCTCTTTCTGCGCCATTCGAGCAGATTAGCTTCTCAGCTATAGGAAGCGAATTTGTTACAAGAAATAAGGAGCCGCTACATAACCTTGCATCTGCTAGTCATCTTTATCCAGTCCTACAGGCCAAATACATGAAGTCAGATATCCAGAAGAGCTGCTTGAAATTTGCAAATAAGATAGAGGGAAAAAAAAAAAGCATTTAATAAAATCATTATATATCTTGGGGGGAAAAAAAAGATTCAATATAGTTAAATTCGTAAGAAACCATTTCTTATTTTACCTAGAAATCACAAGATTTGTGTAAAACAGTCTTGTTCCCAAAATCTAGTAAGAGTAAAAAACCATATGTATATATATATATATATGTAGACACATGCACACATATATATAAATATGTATGCACACACACCCCTTAGCACCAGAGGAAAGTTTCAGAAGCAAGGGAAGGTGCTTCTGAAAGTTCAAAGGAGGAACGAGCAAAGCAGGTGCCAAACTTCCTGCTAAAGAAACAAGTTGGTCAGAAAAACATGTTTCCAAGAGGATTAGTTTTGGGTATGACAGTGTGAGGAATTGGAAAATAATCTGCTTTTCTCAAAGAGCCCAGGATATCCTCAACTTTTGTGATTCCAGCAACTAAATACTTTTACGGTCTTCATTTTAATAAAAAGCAATTTGATTATTGCCACTATTCCTCTTCATTTTTAACTCACTCCTTTCCTTTCTATAACATTTGCC
This sequence comes from Rhea americana, assembly GCF_003343005.1. Taxonomy (NCBI): domain Eukaryota; kingdom Metazoa; phylum Chordata; class Aves; order Rheiformes; family Rheidae; genus Rhea; species Rhea americana. Next base: position 11,945,069 of record NW_028186534.1, read on the forward strand.
TGGTTGCCATTTCTCTATATTAAATATATATATATATATATATATATATATATATATATTTCTGTAACAGGGAAAGCAAAGAAAATCAAAATGAGCAAGGGAAGGACCCAAACTCTCACCATTCCCCCCTAATCAGAGGTGAGAAAGTGGGCCAGAAAGATTTTTTCTTTATTTATTCCTCCCATTTTTCACTGCCATAATAATTCCTTGGACGTGACTTATTACATGCTTCTACCTTGCAAAGAGGCCCAATACGATGCGCCAGAGGTGAAGATCTGTATGTTTTCTCTCGTGCTTTCTTGGCCAAAGCCGCTTGCTTTACACGCAGCGGGACTGCTCCCCGAGCTGCCGGCCTCGAGCGCTCCCCACCGCAGGTTTGGCCTTGCCCTCCGAACGGGGAGCAGAGCAAGGCTCCCGGGACACGTCCTTCAACAGGCTGCAGCCCGGTGCAAAAAACTCAAGGCTCACATCTGAATACGTGATTTACACTCGCGACGGGAAGATGCCCAAATGGCTTGGGCAAAACGAAAATTCCCCGTCAGCTTCAACGAAATCAAAGTCTCTTTTTTCCTGCAGCTGAATTGCAGGTCTGAGCTACGTCCTGAGAGGTTGGGCTCAGCACCGAGCTCGCTCCTGGCACGCTGCCGCGGCAAGAGGGAAGATTCAGAAGGTTAGACGCAGAGCAGAGGCAAGCACCGTGTCTTTTATTAAACAGCATCTGCCCTTCTTCTGGATATATTACTTTATGCCAAGTGGTGTCGTTTTTTTTTTTTTTTTTTTTTTTTAAGTAAAGAATATTTAATGTCACATTAAAAGAAAAATGGCCCCTTAAATTACTTGTGGCATGTCCTCTGCGCCGTGGAGGAACAAAGCTCACTCTCCCAGTGCGCTGCACCAGGGTTCGGGCGCAGCAGTGACAGTCAGGAAACAATTTATGGTCCCCAGGGAGAGATCTGCTAGGGTCCTGCAGACTAAGATAAAATAATGGATTTTTTTTTCCATGGGGGTAGTAGAGATGAAAGATGCAAATTCATTTCCTAGGGACTGAGATCCCACCACAACACCTTCCCCCTCCCAAAAGGGGGATTTTGTTTGCAGCAGCAAGTTAATCACCAGGTTTCCCCCCCCCCCCATGATGCTCTTTCCTTCTCTTCCTCAAACTATTCCTAAGAAAATTCACAGCATTAACAGGAATTCTCCAAAGGTTACAAATGAAAATCCTTCAAGATCTTGAGAAAACTAAGAAAAGTAGCACACTGATGTCCCTTCCTCCTAGGTCCTTACGATTCTTTTTGGAGCACAAGGTCTCTTTGGGGCATGCTTTCTGGTTAACATGATTCATGAAGGCTACCAGAGGGCACTCCCGTCCAGGTGTCCCCTAGAGAAGCTGATCAGCCTCATGTTTTTAAATGCTCTTCTCTCTCCCTCCTCCCTTGGAGATCCAGGCTAAGCTTGGGCCTCACCATTAGTGGTTACAGCTGCAGTGTGATGGAGAGGGTTTGGGTTACTTCTCCAGAACTGTTTCAGGACCTGCTCTAAACAACCAAACCCATTGCAAGCTGCCATTCAAGCCCCACACTGAGAGCTACTGAGACAAACCTTGCTCACTTGTACCAGACAGATAACTGAGGTTACTAGTGCTGGGGAAGAGCTACATTAAACTTCCTGAATAGCTGCACCATCATTTTAGGTCTTCTCAAGAGGATCCTTTCCCAAACTTACCCCATTCCTTCCTAGAGCCATTTCTGCAGTGTAAGATTATTGTGGGCTGAAATTGAAGCTGCTGGACCCTCAGACACCCAGCCACAACCCATGCCACTGAGAAGGAAGGGCAGGCCTCTTTAGGAGGGGGTAGTCTGCCCAAGTGCCAAGCTGGCCAGATGGGAGCCAGCTCCTGCGCAGGAGCTCTCTAGCTGCGTTCGCATGGTGCTGGGCTGGAGCCAACAAGCCCTGAAAGCAACAGCAGAGGACATATTAGCAGAGCGCATTAGCTCTGACACTGAGCTGCATGAACACAACTATGTGGCCAGAGGTCTAGAACTGGCTCACATCCAGCCAGCTCAGAGCACTTGGAGGCACACAAGCCTGTCCTCATGCTCCTGCACACCGCACTGCAGAGACCAGTGCCTGCAAAGACAAAAAAACTGCAAAAAAACCCCACCAAAACAAGTACTTGCTCAGATGAGCATCTGAGTTTGTGTGCCAGCCACCATCACTTCGGCATCTCTGAAGAGAACAGCCGTGTATTTACAGCCATGTCCTGGAAGCAAGAGCCACCTGGACCCAGAGACCCCTAGAAGGATCAGCCTTTCCGTAGGCTGGATAATGCCCTGGGCTTGGCTGGTAGCTGTTTCAGTATCACCTTCAGCACAGTCACTCATTTGCAAAGCCTTTTCTCCCTTGTCAGCCAGAACTGTCCAGAATGCTTCAGAGATGAACTGATTGATTTAAAGCACCGTTCCTGCCTCAAGATCCACTGTGGTAGATCTCTGCTCACCTCCTGACTTCAACCCGAGCACCTGGAGCATTATCTTCAGCAGTCAGCAAGATGTGAAGAACGACCGTACCGCAGAAAGACGATCCCTGGTCTATACCAACCACAAGGGCTTCTCCAACAGCGCCATAGTAATTAATGCTAGCTGAAAACCACCCCTGCCCATCGGAGTGAACAGCCCAGCAACACATGCCAAGTGTCAGCTTCTACACATCTCCAGAGGACTAGACACGAACACCCCGCTATGGAGTCAAACCCAAAGAGGACAGGTCAGCGAGGAACGGAATCATCCTGCATAGCAAGGAAGCCAGAGGGGCAAGGGGAAACTTACCTCCTTACCAGGTCCTGTGAGCACACAGATACCTTCAGCCTTATAATCTTCATCTTGAATTACTCATTTAGCTTTAACAACACAGAATAAGCCAAAAAAATGGGGATTTGATCACAAACACCAGCGCTGTTCACGCCTGCCGTGCCACTCTGCCTCGTGCAGGCTGCTCCAACTTGTGCGCAGCACAGCACAGGGAGCAGGGCAAAAACCAAAGTCAAATCTGGGCATAGGCTGGAGGAAAAACATTTCGTTCCCCAAGCACATGAAAAGGTTAAAGGCTACGAGCCGGTTTGCTGACCACCCGAAGTAAACGCAAGCATTTACGGATCATATCCGGTCTCAGCCTGCTTCAACTCTAATGGCACTTGCTTCAAGGTACCAAACAAAACCCTTCAAGGGACTCATTTCTCTGAAAATTAGCACACCAGCAAACTGCACATCCCATTGCCTGGTAAAAAGCTTTCGAAAGAGGCTGGGGTCTCCCCTTTCTGCTGCAGGGAAGTGGAACTAATTGCACAGCAGCTTAAAAGCACCACCAGCCCCGTCTCACCCCTTGGGCTCCCGCCGAGGCGGTCGCAACACATTGGACAGTCCCTCTGCCAGGAGGGCGGCAAGGCACACTGGATGTGGTGAGAACAGCAGAAATAGATTTGATATTATTACATTCATTTAGAAAAATGTTCGTGGCAGGCTGACATGAATTTCAATGCAAGCCGAGCTCGCTTCCTGTAGCATCTGCAGTTCCTCAAACCAGCAAGTGGAGGCAAACACACTGTTCTTTAAAAATTGAAGATGCAGGTCAAAATGAAAAATTTGTTACTAGAGCCCTGTGTTATCTGAGCTCTTTACAGTTTCACAGAAGCGTTTTGGCATCTCAGCTCTCTTAAAAATAAGGGCTAACAATAAAACCCGGTATTTGTGCACAGCTCACAGTGCCTTTTACAACGCTGGAGAGAGGAAAAACCGCCGTTTCTCAAAGGGCCCAGATCCTCAAATCTGCTCAGGTATTTAGGCATTTGCTTTAAGACCAGGGAGCTCTGCTACCTGAATAGCCACAAGGCCACCGTGCCTGAAACGGCCCCGGGAAGCGAACCCGAAACGTCCCAGCTCCCGCAGCAGACCCAAAGGGTGCCCGGCGCCCCCCGACCCGCTCCTCCACTCGCACCCATAGCTATAGCCAGCTCCCATCGTGGCAGCAGTTCAGATCAAGGCTAATTGTGTTTGAACCTAGAGGGTACCAATTTTCCAGCGAAGGGGTTTTAATCTAACATGCAGATCTCTTGTCTACATTCACATCACCCCAGAGACCCATAACATAGGTCATTTGTGCATACACAATCTCGGTAATAGGATGCACAATTTTAAAACAGCTAAATCGGTAGAGAAGAAAAAAATGTTATTACAGGAGGAAATAGAAAAGATTAGCTCATAGGCTGAGATCATGTTTGCCAAGTTTCCACCCAGAGAATTATTCCAACACCGAATTCTATGCTACCAAAATAATGGGTTTATACAGCAGGCATTATGCCAGCCTTTTGGCTATAATTATAGTGTTTTCCTCTCAAGTTCTTTATTGATATCTGGATTTTTTTTTCTTTTTTAAGGAGGAGGTGGAGAAGTGATTTTATACGTTCAAACTACAGCAACACTTGATGCAGTTAAAAACGGGAAGTTTTAACAACCTGCCAGCCTCCAACTTCACAGGAAATGTCAGTGCCACTATCAGACTTTAGAGAAACCCCAGGGATCCATTACTGCAGTTTGAAGATGTCCCTGCACTTCCCTTTTAAGCAAACGCTGGAGCTGCTTGCTTCATTCGGTTGCTGCTGTGCTGCACAATATTCCTTTGAGGAGATGCTTTGCAGTGACAAAATAACTGCTGACAATGTGAATACTGACTTCATTTTAATTTTGTTTTACATTTTCTTTGGTATGTTTTGATCCAAAAAATCTTTAGAGTGCAATTTTTTTTTATGATAATAAAGCCACTATTTATACAGTACCACAGAGTCATTTCACTGCTTCCCCCCCGCCCCTCTGCATTTTCCCCCCTTTCTGGAGGAAGCGGGTTTTGAAGGCATGACACATCCTCAGCGAGTTTCAGTACAGAAAAGAAACGGGAGGGAAAAGCAGCACCCGAGAAAGACTAAGATCAGCAGTGACACAAACTAGGGCAGCGCTTCCCTTTTTTGCAAGCTATAAAAACAAACACTGAAGAATGTGATCAAGCCAACATGACTGTTAGGGAATCAAGCCCTTGCAACGGTCGTTTCTTGTAGAAGGCTCCGGTTTTGGTTTCCTACCTCGAAGAGGGCAACCGGCAGCAGTAAGTCCCAGTTCAGGAAGCTCTCATTCAGGAGCGCAGTTAACCAAAGCTCTAATAAATTCCCTGAATATGGAACTAGGTTATTACTACTTTTTAAAAAAATCACTTATTCCCAAGATTTTTAATTCTCGGAAAGTTCTCCAGCCACCACCGCCACCTAAATTAAAATTCCAGCAGCCCCAAGCCCAGGGACAATTAGTCGAGATGATTCCCGATAGCCTTTCAAATATAATAACCAATATCCAATATGCTTCAACATTGTGAGGCTCTCTGTAAATGAAGTGACATCTCTTGCTGGACAAAGCCTGGAAATGTTATCCTTTGGCGATAGGAATCCTGAGGGGCCATCTAGTCTCGCTCGTTCTAAAGCTCCCTTAATTGTTCCAGTTGCTGAAAATTTTAAGCAGTTTCCCCAGTCGCAAGGCCAAGTCGCGCTAGGCCCTTCGTCTGGCTGACGCGGCGCGCGGCGAGCAGAGCTCAGGGGACTGCACGGACCGGCTGGCACGGGGAGAGCTCCCCAGCCCGAGCTCCGTCCTCAGCCTCGCCGCTCGGTGTTGTTGTCGCACAAGCGAAGCTAGCAACGCTTTCGCCTCCAAAGGCCCGGCTACACGGCACCGGGAGGACTCTGAAAGCAGCACCCTGCATTTACATGCTTTTTTTTTTTTTTTGTCCATCTTCCCGCTCCATTTGCTTTATTTTCCAGTAAAACTATATTTATACTGCTTCAGCATTACAGAGGCAGAGTAGGCAAGCTGGAGGACACGGAGCGTTATCTTGTGCATCAGCCAGACTTTCGGTGGCGGTAATAGCAGGAAGCACCTGATTTTCCAAGAACAAGTTAAGCCTTAATTGAAGCCAAAACTCTGAATTTTTAAATAGACAGAAATCCCTCCCAGCGTTCCCACTCCCAAGGAACAGGCTGAAAGAGCAACGTTCTCCACTTAGTTCATTCTGGTGTAAATAACAAACAAAAGTTGAAGTGAGGGAAGAATAAGGCCCCACGTGTATGCTACTTGGCGGCATCTATTTCTAGAAATTGTATCGTATTACAAAGCATGCCTTTACTGAACAAAAGCAAGTCTCCTTGCCCATCTTAGCCATCTTTGCTGCCACCTGTCTTGACAAAAAATAGGTGAAAACCTTTCCTAAAATCTCCCCTCCCAGGATGAAACCCCAACATGAAAGCCAGTACATTAGTAAAGGGCTGCATTTCTACAGCTCTCAGGTGCAAGGGTTGCTCTGTACTGGATTTTGGAAAGGCTCGGTCTGCCCTGAGAGGCACTCATAAGAATCATTACGTTTAGTCAGTCATCTGTTGGGGGTTTTGCACCTTTAATTGGACCTTTTCCTCCAGATCAATGAGCAGGGTCATTAATGATGTAGCGCAGGACCCTTGGAAGAGATTAATCTGATGCAAAATATGGTTGCACGACTTGCAAGCCTACCTGTAGCTGGCAGGAGCCAGCTCGCCCTCCCACACCCTTCTCCCTCCTCGCACACATCTTCCGTGGTTATTTGTCAGTAGAGTAGCATTCCTCATTTTGCACCACAGCAGCAGAGAGGCAGGCCCTCGGCGCATTAATTCCTTCCACTAGTCTTGGCCATATGAAGCTGTCAAGCAGTTTAATTTCAAAGTCAAAACAAACCAACCAGCCAACTCTTCTCTCCTTGTCCGACCTTCCGATGGATTGCCTCGACGCACCGCACCGCTTTAGTTTCATGCCATACAAGCCTTCACGTGAACATTTATTTTTGTTCCACATAATTGAAACAGGAGCATCCAGACAGTTTTGTTACTTTAAAAATCACTCCCTTGTTTACAGCCAGTTCAACTCTGCATGAAGACGAACGCTGAGACAAGCCTTTAAAGCAGCACTAACTCGGGCACTGTTTTTATCAGCACTGGGAACATGCTTAAAAATTTAAAGAACTAATCATTAAATATTATCTTCTGCTATGCTTGAGCTACACACTGGAGAAGGAAAAAGATTCCAATGGCATATTTCTCCCCCATGATAATGCCACCAAAATACAGAAGTGCACTAATAGAAGGTGTCTCCTCTCCAAGTCTGTTTTTCCCTCCTGCTCTGAAAAGGAAGCCAAAAGGAGCCAAGAAGAAATTGCTTTGCGCTCTGCAAGTTCAAGCTTGTTACTAAGTTGGAAATCAGAATTAATGTCAAGACTCACATCAGCCCACAAGTGTTTCTCTGCTAGCAAAATGTTTTTTTTTTTTTTTTTTCCTCTACAGAACTTCCTTGTTTCCTATCACTTTTAAGTGTTTTCAAGGCTGAAAAATAAAACCAAGTGGTTTGGGGCAACTGAAATGTTTCAGTTAAAATAATTGCATTTTATTTTGAAAAACCCCACAACACCTTTTTGCAAAAGTCAAAAGTTTTATTTTTTCCCCAGAAAACTTGAACATTAAGTACTCAATCCAATAAAAATGGTCTTTTTCATTTTAAAAAAATCCATAACATTCCCTCTTCAGAAATCCAGTTAAACAAACTAAGGGGTTTTGCCCTCTTTTTAGGGCAGCATCAGCAAGCGGCAGAGCAGAGCTAGCTGGACGGTCCCGACGGCTAGCAGCTCTGCGTGAAACACCCAGCACGCGAGCAGGGCGCCCGCCTGCCCCGCCGCACACGCAGGAGGCAGCACTACAACGTCAGCAGCTCTCTCGATTTCAGCAGAGCTACGGTGCTTTGTAGAAGCAGCAAACTTAACCTGCCATTCCTACCCTGAGATCCTTAAAGATCCGGATCATCCCCTCCGTAATCAGTAAGTGGCCTCCCAAAACGAAGAGCCCCCTTGGTCTCACCGGGGACCATCCACCACCCAAAGCACCAGCAAGGTCCCCACCTATTGCCTCCTCCTCGCCCCCCACAACATTTTTGCTGCGAACCACTAATGCTCATCTCCCAACCTTAAACCTATTTCGTGGTAGGACGGAGGCAACCGACAGTCTCCGACGCTGGCCTCCACCGCCGTGTCACTAGCCACCCCGCTCCAGCGAGATGGGTGCTTGCCAGCGCTAGCAGGCGGCTCAGGATGCAGCCTGCGCTCTTCCTCAGAAAAATATTAGTTCTAAATGCAAGTCGCAGCTTATTAATGCCAAGAAATTCCTCTTGCCACATGAACGTTTCCAGAATGCTCTGCTGAATTAAATGGATTCAGCTTTCTTGCAGATCCACACATACAAAGAGACAGCTTGATAGATAAATACGTTTACGGGTGCAGACAGCTCTGGTCAGTGGACAATTAAGGATGGGAAGACTAACATGCCAGGGCAGCTTTAGATCCAGAGCACAAATTATTCTTAGTAGTGAGTTCTATTAGTAATATTTGCATCTTGCTAATAGAAATCCAATTACTCAGAATGACTATGAGCACATTATCCATTTTTAGCAAAATTCGCCTTATTCTGCAAACAGATTTTTGCTTCATCGTCACTTTACTTTTGTCCCCGCGGTCCTCTGGGATGCAGCATCCTTCAAGGACATGTCACAGTAGCAAGCTATCCCGTCATGCTCGTGCTTTGAGGCCTAGCAGCTGAATCACCCCCAGCCCTATTTTCTTTTGCAGTGTTAGATTAGCGAGAGGGCTTATGACCCGCCATCTGTCACTGCAGTCTGCTGACTGTGAGTCTCTGCTCTCTCCGCAACATTGCTGAGGAGGTGGAAGGCTTTGGGGGGAGGAGGGCGGGGGAAAGTCTTTTTATCCTGCTGCCTGCTCCTTGCTCCAAAGCCTGCCCTTAAAGCCGTAGCGTACCGAGTCTGAAGGAGGACACGTCGGTCTCACCAGGGAGAAGAGACACCCACCTGGATTTTTATTTTTAACGCAGTGACATTTGCTATCCAGGGGCTTTTGCAGCAGGACGACAAATCTAGCGGTACCTCGGAGGCAGGCTGCGCTGAACCTGCGGCTCCCGCATGCTGTTTGATCACACCTGCTGAAGCTTTCCCAGCCTTGCCAGGGAGAGCCAGGCAATGTGACCATGCATCTGGCTTTCTGGCAATGAGAGTATTGCCTCTGGCGCCGCGCCAGGACAGTCCATCTCCTCCTGCAAATAGTGCGCTATCGAAAAAAGAGCCACACGCATGCACGCACCCCCCACTCAAAGACCCAAGGAACAGCTCCTGCCCTGGCCACCGCAGCCTGACGGGGGTCCTGGGGACACCAAACCAGCCCGCAGAGAGCGAGGAGAGAGCAATGCTGCAATTGCCGAATGCTCCTGCTTGATTTAAAATAATCTGGTTGAGAAGTTCCTGGGCTAAAGAAAGAACAAGTTTTCACCGCATCATAGACATAAGACAACTCTCCTTGAAAGCTGGGGGACTCGTGTTCCCACCTACTGCTGATTCACTTGAAAAAGAATCTGCACAAGTTTTCCAGTCCTGAGACTCAGTATTCACTGCAAGAGCTTATCATTTCCATTCCCACTAGAACAGCTGGAACTTTTCCAGATCAATTTATTTCTATCTTAAAAATAAGAGAAATATAACAATGTGAGCCACCGCCAAATCAATCCGGTCATGATATAGGCAATAGACTTCTCCCTGCAGTAGTTCTTTCAACCACCTGTTCCTAAAACACTTTCTACTTAAAACTCTTGCCTATTTCCTTGCCCAAAATTGAGCTCCCAAGTTTTTCCGCTGGGATGTCGTTGTGCAGCTCATTTCATCCTGGTCTCTGGTGAATAGCTACCAACATTGTAAAACCGTAACACATAAGGAAGAACCAACAATCTGACAATGAAAGACAGTCTAGGACCTTGTGGGCCACCAGTGAACAGGTCCATGCATCAAGCCCTGGTGCTTGCTGCGGAGCAGACCGAGTTGGCCTCCAAATGGATCCCCTGCCTTTGAGCACCATCCAGCTCTGCCAGCTTCAGGGTGCTCGTATCTTCCTGCACCATGCAGGAGGTCTCCAAAGATACATTCCTCTGAGAAAAAAAGGACCCAGTACCAAAGGAAAGTTGAATTCTTTTCCAACATGACACCCACTGGGACTGTTTCAACCTAAGCCAACTCAGCTTCAGAGAAATCAAGTCATCTCAGACCTCCAGGGATTGGTAGCACTGAAAGCAACAGGGAGGGGGGCAAAAGGGAGCATGATACTTTGCCAAAGGGAGTATGATACTTTGCCAAAGTGTTTCTTTATACAGATGCCCTTCTATATCCACAGGTAAGCAGGAAAATACTGTATAGCACATCATGGTCAGATGCCACGTCCTCCTATTCCTTTCCAAGCAGTGATCCATCCAACAGATGGTATTGTTGACAGCGAGCCTGGGGAACTGGCACTGCCAGTTCTGCTTTCCCTGTGGTGGTCCATGACCTCACCATAGAGCTGTATTCTGGATGTTGCTAGGCACATGTGGGTAGTCTGATGTTAATCAAATACTTCTAGAAATAAAATTTTATCACCTACTAACAGATATCAGGAGCAAGTCCCACCAAGCTAGGACTATCATGCGCTTAGATGTCCCTATCCATACCCTCTTTCAGCATGTTCTCTCTGGATGAAACACGACAGTTTGGGCCATTTGGACACCCAGAAAGCCCAGACGAGCAGCCCCTGTGCACACACAGATCAACTCAACACGCTACACACAGCATTTGTGTTTGCTGCAAGTGGTCAAGCCGTTTTTGCAGCATATGTGCAGCGGGTCTAACACAGCTTGAAAAAATCACTGTACATGTGTTACATGGCCTGTATGCACATATATTTGTGCAAGAAGCCTCAATCAGGAGCATGACACCTTTAATGATAAGACAGCAGGACCCAAACATTCAGCCTCGCACAGAAGCCAGGCGTACAGCTCGCGCACGCAGACACAGCAGCAGCAGCACAGGCAGAAAATTAACCCGGCTGCATCATCCCCTCCAGCAACTCTGCATTCAGGGGCACCGCACGAATGCGGTAACGGAAGAGGACAGACAAAAGGCGAGGACGTGGACGTTGCGCGAGAGCCCACGCAGCAGCACTTGGCATCAAGCAGAAGCTGTTCACCTTCAGGTTTTCTAGGGCGTTTGGCCTCTCGCAGTCCAAGGAGCACGAGGACAGACAGGCAGAGCGCAGAGCTGGCAGCTCTGCCGCGCAGCCCCGCGGGGGGGACGCAGGCTCGCCCGGAGCGCTGTCCGTAAGACGCGCCGAGACAGCTCACACTTAACTCTGGACCTGTCAGCGACGTCCAGCCTGCCCCTTTCAAACAGCTCCTGCAACTGCCCCCGGGTACCGAGTCCCACCAACGCAGGAGGTGCAGCGTGGCCAGGAAAAGCTGGAGGGTCCCCAGGAGACCCCGGCAGCCCTGCCGCAGAGCAGCCGCTTGGTGGGACCGTCTGGGGCGCAAGGCTGGAAAGACAACGACCACGCGACGCTCTTCTCCTCGAGGGCCCCTTACAGCTCCCGAAGCCGTCCTGGCTCCGCGGCGCAGGAGAACGCGGAGCCTCGGGCCGTCCCGCGGACGCGTCACAGCATCCACCGCGCAGACCAAATCCGCAGGCGTTAGCCATGCACAGCGGCTAGAAAGTCACTTAGAAATACTGAAGTGCATAAGTTACTCTAGCTTGAGGGCCCTAGTAATTTATGCACTGAGAATTTATACAGGTCATGTACCTATTTACTTTGCCGTGCTCTAAAAAAAATGCACAGTTACCTTAGCAACTTTAACATTGCAGGAGAGTGCAGAGCTTCCTTAAAGGGACACCGTCAGGAGCGGTCAGAGCCCGGCCCGCCGGGCCCTCCTACTTTCCTCTGTTTACTAGCTCTGCATTTATATGCCTTTTTTCATCTGTTCATTGTTAAAATAATAAAATGCGTAATTCAGCTATTAGGCTCTGAACTCACTGACATGTTACAGTAAACAAATATATCTACTGTGTGTGTGTAAGAATGAGAAAGTGTCATCAAAATACATAGAATTTACTCATTTCATCATCCTGACATGTTCTGAAAGCTTAAAATAATTTTTTAATTTGTAGAAATTGCTTAGACTCTATAAAAACAAAGCACACTAGTTACACCTTGGAGGCTTTCAAATTTGAAAAAAAAAAAAAACAACATTGTAAAAGAAATCTAATAAGCAGACCAGGCAATGAGTACTCAGCCTCCCAAATTTGCTTTAGTTCATTCCAACTCTCCCCAGGATTTTTCTTAAGATTTTTTCGTGAACCATTTTTCTTGAAACTTACTTAAAAGACTCTCTAGAAAAGACTTTGGAAAACCAAAAATGCAGAAGTAGACTATTCCAAAGGGAAACACCCTCCTTGCCTGTTCATGAACGGTCTGCTCTAATACCCTGCAAAAGCAACGAGGTCGCGCGAAGCCTCGGTTACCAGCCCTTTCACCCGTCATCCCTGGGAAATACGTGAAAAACCATCTCTCGAACTGTGAGTTCAGAGGCTGGAAGCCTTGCAGGTTCCCCAAACTCACAGCCAGGGAGAAGGAAGCCGAACCACAGGGGTCAGACGCGCAGGAGAGCGTGGCCGGTTAGGGAAACAGGCAGGTTTTACCTCCTGGAATTCAACGATCAGGTTTTCCTCCCCAAACAAGTCCTCACCCAAAGCACATCCGACAGTTTTCAGTGGGGCTCCCAAAGCACAGACCTGCCCCACGTCAGAGCAGACCAGCAGCCAGCAGGGAATCCTCCTCCCTCAGCTGCAGCCATCAAAAGCCGGGCAGAGCCACCATGGCAGGGACACCCTATAGGTCAGCCAGTGACCATGCTATAGAAAACACTGATGATTTTGTAGCAAAACCCTTAAGGTCATAGCCAGAATTGGCCTGCAAACACTGCTGCACTGCAATGCCACTGGAATTTCGGCCCTTCGCTTCCTTCCTACACACGTATGCAAGTCACTGCAGACTACAAAACACAGGGTGAAATAATTTTTTCATACCCATGTAACCATCATCCGGCTTTCAGTAAAAACACACTCCCTCAAACACTGATTTTGCAAACCTTAGAGAGCACACAGAAGATTTAAACAGCCTTAAAAAAAGAAACAGATGCAAGCATGATACAATTTCTGCAGCATCCTGGGGATCTAGGAAGCACTTCAGCTCTCCAACACAAAGGTTGCGCACATCGGGCTGAAGCAGGGAGAGTGCAGAGGGAAGCTATAAAAAACCTGTTTTCTGGGCAACCATTTTATTTTTATGTTATCAAAAAAAAAAGAGTCAAGTCATAATCACAAGGACAAAAAGGACTTGAAAATGCTAAATGTGGACTGTTCCTAATGGCTGGTATGCCTCCGATCAAGCTCTATGCACCAGGCCCATACAGTCTCTCTTCAGATAAGCTGTATCTGAAAATTAGGAGATTTCCAATAGAATACCCTTTTTAGCATTTCTGTCTTTTTTCCTAATAAGCATCGCATACCTTCAGCTTCAGGTTTTCATTTCAAGAAATGAAATGCGAGTAGATCTTAGACAAGCCCGTGAGCAGTATTAGCAGACTCCCTCAAAAGCAGTGGGGCAGACTTGAGTTAAAAATTATTTTCCCCTTGCCCTTACTGTTTAGCACTGCACCCAAGCCGCACTGGTTTCCCCAGCCAAATCCCTCAGCTTTCTGAACAGCCTCTGCAACAGCACCCGAGGTCGCATGACACGTTCGGCAAAATCCGGTGTCTGCAGCCCGGGAGCAACGCAGCAGCAGCAAGGCGAGGAACGACTATCCATTAACATCGTTCCTTTACATCACACCACCATGGAAACCAGCGGCGGGGCAGCGCAGAAGATAACGCAACTTGAAGCCGTATCAGCTTTTGCGGAGCCCTTTCTTCTGCAGCCAGCTTAGAGGTGCATGTCCAAGGCCATCTCCAAGCCCTGCCAAGGAGCAGGGTCTCCGGGCGCCAGAGCCTCCTCTGCAAGCACAGCTACGATCTAACCCAGCAGCCCACCTTGCCGCCCAGGGCGGGAGCCTTCCCCGGAGCAGGGGGCCGGGGAGAGGGTCACCCCCGCTGCCACCCTCCACCCCGCGCACGCTTCTCCCTAGGAGGGGGCAATCTGCCTGCCGTGCCCCGGTACCGCAGGCAGCGTGCCGCTTTGCCAGCGTGCTGTCAGATCCGCGCCACGTCACAACGAGCCCGGCTACATTAATTCAAGTTGGTGGATTAAAAAATTTTTTTTTTTTAAAAAAAAAAAAAAGGAAGGCAGGACAAGGCATAGCAGATGGCTGAGGACAGATACTGCATCCCATTCTTTCTTGCTCTGCAAGAAAACAGCTTCATTCTCTGCTGTTTATCATGCTGCTCCTAGCTTTCTCCTTTTTATCTAAAGAAAAGGCAGAAATTGGTGTCCAAATACCCAAGGCTTCCACGCTGCTGTTGCCATCGCTTAAATTTTGCGCATGTTGATCCCTGTTGCAGTTCTTTAGGCCACACGGCACAACGAGGGTGCGACTGCTACGAGATAATGACACCCTTGGGGTGTTATTAGGCACCAGGCTATGCCTCACGCCTCTCCCTCTCCAGGGATGTGATTATATCATGATAACCAAACTCCCCAGAGACACCTTATTGCAATTATGACATTTCTTTCAGGTTTATGTACGAATACATTATTCAAGGAAATTACTTTGATCACTAGAAACTTCTACTTAGTGTTCAAATACTTAAACTGGATGGTTTAGAGATGAAGTTCCTTCCTTACAGTATCTGACTAGCAAAGAAACAGAGCTTTTAACCCAAGCAGAGCAGCACTAGCGCCTAAACACCAACACAGAATTAAGCTTTCATTTCTTTAGGACAGCAGTCTTTCAAACAGCTAAATTAATCCAAGCACTTACGCCGCATTTTGGGCACTCCAGTACCTGCAGAACAGCCCAACAAATAATTTCTAGAGAGAACAACGCAGGACAAAGAACAACTAAAGACAGAGCTAGTACCTTCATCTTCATGAGCAAGAGCAGGGCAGTTGAAGGAGCAGGGTGAGGAGGCAGCAGCCACGGCTGCTGACTTTATAAACTTGGCTGCGTCACTTTAACTTCCATGGTCTCACCTGCGTAAAGAACCCAGCAGCACCCCAAGTGTTTCAAATGACCTAGAGAGTTTATTTGCAATGCCTGGCTGAACACTCTAGCAAGAACTCATTAGCTAAATGTGTCCACCTGCCTCCCACACCTCTTTTCTCCTCACGTTGGTTATGGACATCTCCGCAGTGGCACAAGCACTAGCTACTTCTACAGCTCATTTTCTACGTCCATGGTGGTGCAGAAAACTCAGATCTGCAATACTGGGGGTTAAAGAGTGGAGAGGGCAGCACTGACTGCATAGATTAGTGGTAGGGCAGTATCAAGGTCACAGAGAAGACGGGTCACATGAAAGGCCGGCGCAATGTCGCAGATGGATAGTGTTAGCTGATCAAAGGTGTGGCCAGAAGGTCTCCAAAGCCCATAAGGATTCTTCAGGGACTGAGTGAATTAAAACAGAGAAGCAGAAATAACACCTGCACCCCAATAGCAATGAGTGTTCCCCAGAGACCTAGGGAGTCGGCACGAGGGTACTGTAGATCTGTTTCTGTGTTTGTTTTACTGACCTTGGCTAAGTGTTTATGAAATACACGTTGGTTATTGATCACTCTCGCCGTTCCTCGCCCGAGAGAGCAGAGCAGCCTATAGCGTAGGCCTGGTGGCAGAGAAGCACGGAGAGCCCGCGGCCGCCGGGAAGCGCCTCGTGGAAGAGACCCGTGAACGTGCGTCAGAAACTCAACGGCGCCATCCAACCTGGGGGGGCTATTTTAATAATATCTGTACAGTTAGGCTATATTTTCTTGTAGAAACAGAGCACGTCAGCCGGGGGGGGAAAAAAGGCAAAGCTCCTTCTACTAATGCACGGCACTGCTCCTTGCTTTCTGCTCTCAACAGCCCTGCTATCGCTGCTGCTTTAAAAGCCGGCAAAAGGCAAGTGTTTGCGCTGCCTTATAGCCAAACAAATGTCAGCCTAAAGGGAACAAAGATTTTTAACTATATTTTTTAGACTCCTTTCCCCCTTTCAAACTAAAAAAAAAAAAAAGGTATGTGCCAGAAATCTTTTCTGCATGTTTATTTATATTTATTTCACGCATAACCAAATTCTAATGATTTGGTTATACTATTTTGTTAAAAAAAAAAACCCTCTCCTGAATGCAATACATTAAAAGGGAAATATAAAAAGAGCTTGGTGTGCACTGTATAACTCTCAAAGAAATCCGTCTTGCAAGAATTCAAGTCATGAGAATCAGCCCATAAAAAACATGCTGCTTAGATTTATTAGTCATAGAAAAAAAATCTGATAATAGACATTATGTACACTAATTACTTAGAAACTTCAAGAAAACAACTTTTTTTTTATCCTACAAGCACTGGGAAATGATTTAGAAACCAACAAAAATAAATAAATCCAAGTTCCAGTTTTAGAGCATAGAAAAGAGACATGTACAATAAAAACAACAGCTTTAAATGATGTTCAGAATGTTATTCAGTCATAATAAATCACATTCATGCCCTTCACATTGGTAAAAAGTGCAGCAAATGTCTACTTGTTTTGTTAGAAGATGGGGCAGGTCTGTGAGGCTTTGAAGCTGAACATAGCCAAGGTTGTTCATAGTAAAGGGTGCCGTCACTACCAGTATTCTGTACTATTAATATGAAAATATATCTTGTTTTTGGTTATTCTGAAGAATGAAGTGACGTGAATTACACACAGGCGGTGCAGGAAACCAACAGTCAGATCTTGAAAGCTCATATGGGAAACAACATCTGAGCAAAATGACCACTTCTTGAAGAAAAAGTGGGTTATCCTGTTACATGCCCTTTAAAAAAAAATACATAAAATGTCAGGGGAGAAAATTTACCTTAACCATGCCTACAGTTCCATCAAATACATAACAAAACCAACAGTTTAGAAAAGCATGCAAGTCCTTCCTGAAGATCCTAAAATGACCCAAAACAGTTGAGGAGAACGCTGTGGTCCTCCATCACTATTGTCCCGCAGAGGAATGACTCAAGTAATCACCTGGAAGGCAGTCCCACAGATCTTCCCTTCCAAAATCACATACTGATGAACCAGCTCTTTTCTCCTAGAGCCACTAAAACAGTGAAGTTAAGCAATTTTCCTAATATACTCTCCTGGTGTTGCTGAGAGAAGACACCTATAACACTGGTACACGCGACCTATAAGGCTTATGATTTCAGAAAGATTTCACAGCTGATGGTGAGCAATGACACCAACGTTGTCTGATTTTTTTCCACAAACATAAAGCCTGTGAATCATGTGGTTGACATAATCACTGCACACTATTAGCTGAACTTTTCCTCTCCAGGTACTCCGTTAATGTCCTAATAGCATTACTCTTCTCCTTGTGATGAGCTGTCGAAAAAGAAAGCTCTGTATTGCTCTGTGTTTCCTATGCAAAGCTTTAGTCCATAATCACCTGTCTTCTAAGTGTATCTGCATCTCATCTCGAGCTTTGATCTCTAGAACAGGGATCACCTTTAATATTGCCACGAGTTGGGGGTCTCTGGCTAACCAACAAGCATCGTGTCCCAGCTTCCTTCAAGAATGGTTTAAAAAAGGAGAGTTACTTGGCTTCAGGGTATTCAGGCAATCCAGCCTTTTATTTGGGACTTGCAATCAACCTTGAGGAAACAGGAGATGAGTGTAGCTTCTGTGACCCTTGTTCACATTAGTTTAGTGAATTAGAAGCTCTGATGATTTCGCTGGAGCTGCTTATGCCAAGGTCTCTCCAGACCAAGGGCAGCTGGCAGGAAACGGCTTCTGTACCTAGAGGAGGCCATAGACAACGTGCTCATGCTCCTGGGTCTGTTACGTGCTTTGGAAGGCCTCGTCCTGCCAGTGGGTAATTCTGTCACAAATCTACAAGCCTGTTTTGTCCCACCTGCAGATGGAGAACACAAAAGCTTCCAGTTTGCATAAGACCTGCTGATAGCTACTGCGATTCTTCTGTGCCTTCTTCAGTTTTCCCACCACCTTACGGAGCCCATCGCGCTCACACCTCTTCTTCTGAATTCGAAAAGCAAGTGGAAGTGTCAGAAAATCTGTTACACAGGTGATGCCTCACTTACAACAGCCATGAGAACATTTCTGCCATGAAAGCCAAATATATATATAAAGTGTTAAAGATAATGACAGAGCGTGCATTATCAGCTTCTCATCACTGTATAGTTATTGGGGATAAATTTGAATCCGTGGTGAGCTTCATGTATCTCACATCCATTACTGACTATCAGTGAAGGTGACTCCAGGCAGGGGCAGCTTATCTCCGATAGTTTACCAAGTTAATTGAAAGGAGCTTAAAACCGGAATGATCACATTCCTATGCACACTACTTTGTTTCTATCTCTTTAGCAATGTGGCAGGTGATCTCCAGAATTACAATGTGACAGAAAGTAAGTAGTATTGCCAACAGAGCTGGTCAAATATATTTTAGAAGGGTAAGAATTGTGAGTACGGCCGAGAAGTACACTCTTGATAAACATCCCTTTTTATTTGAAAACACTGCAATAGTATTATTATTATTATTATTATCAAAAATATTATGGCAAAGTAGAATCATTCTGAACATTACTGTGAATTAGTATTTATAACACCCATACCTGCACTGCTTTCTTAGCCATTTTCAAATATTGCTTTCTTTGCACTATGAATTTGAACAGAAACTTAATGTTTATGTGTTATCAGGAAAATTGCCGCTTGCTTATGCTGTTATCATATAATTTGCCTGACGGGCTGCACGCAGGGAGCAGCACCACGAGGCCGGGGCGGCCAGTCGCACGCAAGAGGCGACGAGTGGCAGCGCCGAGAGCGGTGCGTGGCCAGCAGCGCTCCGGACACCCCAGCTTGCTCAAGGAGGCCACTGCAAATAGGGAATAAATTGTGTCCTGGCCTAGCCCAACCTTACGTATCAATTTTTTTTACTTATTCAGTCATCAATTGTGCATCTTTATATGGCCAAAGCCCGCGCTCCCGGAGGAGCTCCGCTGCCCCAAAACACCTCGCGCCTTTCTGACGCCGTCCCGCTGCGTGCCCCGCACGGAGCTCCCGGGCAGCACGGCACTCGTGTTCAACGCTCAACACGAATAACAGATGAGGTCTGAACATAACAAATGATCCTTAGGACAATTAGCAAGAAAAATAATTGTATTTTAAAGGAAGAGACCTTAATGAATCAGATCCACTGTTTACGCTGAATATATTGATCCAGAGAAGCTCCTACATCAATGTCTCTCTCCAAGCTGGATGACTCTCCTCCTGGTAACAAATAAATGCACTTGTTATGGTGCACATGGTTCTCATAAGGATGATTACACAAGGACAGCATCAGCACTGGGCCAGAAAATGAAATAGAGAGCAAGAGAGAAGCCAGGGGCTGCCAAAGCCAAGCCTGTCCCTTACGCAATCCCAGCCTCCCCCCCAAACCCAATTCCAACCCTGCAATATTTGCAAGGTGACATAATCCGCAGCGTAAAATTCACTGAGGGCAGGAAAAGCCGAAGAAGAAGAACCCTCAAACATTTAAGTGCTAGGTTTTAAAATAAATGCACAATGAAAGGTTATGCTGTCATTAAAGAAATAGCCGCCACTTTACAGCACGAGTTAACGCAGGGCTGCAGCAGACACTTTGCATTTGCAGCTAATCTGCCAATGATTAAACGAGCTGTTATTGAGCATTTGCCCTGTTGAACTAGGTTTTCCTTATCCTTATTAATCATTCATATTACACTACAGTAGCCTCCTGTCTTTAAGAAAAACATCTTTTTTTCCTTTTCTTTTTCAATAAGACAAATTCAGTTTTTTTCCTCTGGTGATGTCCTTTACGATCGCAGGAGTAGCTAGCTGAATAAAAGCGGGAATAAAACCTGGGAGAGCTCTAAAGAGCGTGGGGAAGCAAATTCTTTTTGCACTAAAACTTAGGGAGTTCAAAAGTGGAGGACACGGCCAGAGCCGCTAAGCTCCGGTGTAAACACGGCCGTTTAAGAGGATTTGCATAGCATTTATGAAACCTGCCGGAAGAACTACACAGCCCCCAGCCAGCCAAAACAACTGTGTACACATGTTCGCTGCCTTCTTGTTATCGAAGTACGGCTTCTGCCAGGCACTTCCCAGCATTTTCCACAGGCGGATAAATCCAGAGATTGGGGAGGGGGTTGGATGGACCCGGCCTCTTCTCTTCGGTTCGTTCGCGTTTTGGGGAAACTTGCGTTAATGCTGCAGCTGCGTTGACGGGAAGGAAGGTGCGAGCAGCCCCCCGCGGCGCTTCAGGCCGAGTGTCTGCGGAGGTATCGGAGGGAAAGCAAAGCCGGCGGCTCCCGGCCCGGCGCCTCGGCTCGCGCCGCCTCCGACGCCCCGTCCTGCCCGCGGCCGCCGCGGGGATTTGGCCTGCGCCCACCACGATTTATGCCTCGTTTTCCCCCGCAGCGAGCTGGGGACACCGACGCTTACTTGCCGCTGCAAAGCACCCCGAGCTCTCCGGTGGCCGGCGGCTGGAGACCGATGGGAGCACTACATCGCTTTAATCCTCTTCATTAGCAATCTGTATTTACTACATCATTCGCAAGGTGTTTAGTACAGAGTCCTCCACAGCGAATTTCATGGCTGTCTGGAAAGTAAATTATATATTGGCACACTCCTGAGACATTTTCTTTCAGGAAACATGGAGGAAAAGGAAGCCCCGAACGGTCCCCACCAGCAATAAATGCAGCCGTGCGTCCGCAGGCCGAGCAGGCATGCACACAGGATGGACGGGGTCGCGATGGAGATGTTCGAACAGCACTGGGCGCCCCGGCTTCCCCGGCGTCTCTGCAAAATCTCCCAGTCAGCATCAGCGCAGGGTAACCGGGCTTGAAAACAAGCAGTGAAAGGGTCGTGTTTTGGGTTGGAGGCTGCCGTGGGACTGAGGAGGTTGGTGTCCTCTTCGCTACCCCACCACAAGCCTGTACACTCCAGAGACCCAGATCACACCGGCATGGCTGGCTGCAACCCTGAGTATACGGCCCGGGCATCTTTGGTCCACGCTGGCTGTTATCCACTGGTAGTTTGAGCTCCAGGTGTCTGTATCCCTCAGCCGGAGCCCGGGCTGCGTGAAGCAGAGTGAAGGCCCCCACGAAGACCTTGGAGATGTGTGCCTGGCCCCTTGAAGGTGCCCCACAGCCCCTGGCGCCTGCCGTGCTCTCCAGCATGGGCCATAAAGCTGGGAGCCGAGCTGGGCTGAAGTTTGAACAACACCGCAGACATGGCCAGAGGCATCAGCGAGCCTTCCAGGTGCTCCTTTCCCACGGCACGCGGCCGGGAGAACATCGGAGGGAGCCTCGTGCGTGTCCGACACAAGCGGGGACGTGTCCGCGCTCCCTCCTCCCCTCTGAAGCGTCAGCGTTACCCAAAGCACGGCACACCAGGGTCTGCTGCGAGCAGCCCACACGAAGCCTCTCTAAGCCGTGCTCCCAACCTGAAGGACAGTTTGGGGGAGTCCTCTAGCCCGGACTGCCCGTGCCGGCTGAGAAGCGGGGGGACGCGGCCCTCCCTCAGACACCAAACCCTTTCCATGAGCAGGCTTCTGCTAACGCCCCTGCACCTTTCACGCGCACACACGCAAACGCGCTTGCTGTCGAGTTCAGTGCAAGGACTCTGGCAGCTTAAAAGAAAAATAAACAGAAAAGAAAACTTGTTAGAAGGGATTTTTTTCCACCTAAATTCTTCTGGGTTTTCTTTTTTCACTTTAAACACGTTTCCTTCACTTTCCATATGGAAAATAGCCTTCAGTTTAGAAGTTGCAGGAACTAACACGTTTTTTGCTTTCACATAACAGCATGTTGCAATGTCTCCTTTGCAATCGCTGCATAGGAACACCTTTAAAATTGACCTGTATAATTGATTTTTCCCTGGTTTTAGTTTAGAAGAAAGACCACTGTTACTGAGTTTTGTAAAACCCTACATTTGCTCTTTGGTTTATAATTTATTCCAACAGTAACATCTTTAAACTCTTAATGCAACAAAATCCACCTTCATAATTGCAAGACTACTATTAAAAATCTAGAAATGCCTTCCAAAAACCATGATGAAGTTGCAACTAAGGATGAAAACGTGACATCCAATATGTTAAAGACACACAGGAGAAGTATAATTAATGTAAGCCAGAAAACCAAGAAAGAAAGAAAGTTTTGAAATCTCTCCCAGTGATCACGTACCTCACAGTGCAGCTCCAGTGGTTATTTTTAGCCTGGCACACACAGGTTTATTGTTACCCCGCCTGCTGCTAGAAGTAATTTTAAATATCTTTCTGAATAATCAAAGAAGATGCTATACTGAAGAACAGGCACAGAAGTCATCTTTATCTCACATTCTCCATGAGAACATTTGACCTTCCTGATTTGGGTTCATTTGACAAGAATTTGCTGGCTACTTACAGATCTGCATCTCATGTAGAATGATTATAATAAAAGTTCGTATCACAAACCCTACACAGAATAGCATTCTCTTTACCTACGAAAAGGTGACATTTTCCAAGCTGTTACCTAGAGAGCAAAGGACAAACGGAAAAGATCAGTCACATAAAAGCAGCATTATCATAACATCCCATGGCAATTTCAGAGTTCTTTGAAAGCCAGATGCTTCTGCTCCATATCTAAATTTCATATAATAAGAGACTCAATGGAAGCACAAAACATACCTGTGTTGCAAGGTAAAAAATCATGGCTATCCTACAATTTGAAGTAATTTTCTATTTGGAGTTGGTCAATTTTTTCAGTGTGAAAGTGTTACAGTTTCCCTAGTGTGTCGAAGAGAGACAACAAAATATTGCTAGTGAAGATGAACAAAATACTATAGACAGATTGGAACCATTGAACTGACTCAGCTGGACATGAGCCCTGGCTAAGGAGTTGCAGCTGAGTCTGAATTTCCTGAAAGTAGAGGAATTGTCTGGAAGAATCCCATTTCATTCATAACGCAAGAAGCCCTAGGACAGATAATTGAAAAACAACCTGCATATGGGGACAGTTTTGTCATGATCTCTTCCTCTGCCACAGCAGACAACTTCCAGTGCTTTCTCAAAATGCTTGGATCTACTGCAATAAGCTGGGCGCTTCTGTAGTCTGTGTTCAGTGTTCAAAGTTGGGTGAATTTGAACTTAATTGATGCTCCATAGTGGTGGGTTCTAAAGCTTGACAAGACATTTACTGTCAGATTAAAGCTCAGCCAGCTCCTGTAGAAGAAGATACCACTAAGAAGCACATGGACCCTGCACCCGAGTCCATTGAGCCACCTGGGGTCACACCACACCATCCAGAAGCATTTTATTCCTGCTAGCACATTCCTGGAAGGAAAAACCTCAGAGTGGATGGGTTGTTCCCTAAAGGCTGGAGCCTGCCTGACTTTAACCGGAGACCCCTTGGTCTTGCTTGGACCATAACTGGCCAAAGCCTTTGGAAGCCTCTGAAGTTCAAAAAAGAAGGTTTTGAATAAGAAACAGTAAGAAGTCAGTCCTTCAGTCAGAATCCGATTTTGGTGTTGGGATCAGCAGTGAGCAGCCCCTTTGCACCCCCCCAGTGAGCTGACATATTCCAAATTCTGTGAGCTCTATTTCCTTGCACAGATGGCAACCTTGCATGGAAGGTCCACAGTGAACTCTAAAATTGTCATTTCAACCAAACATTCATGTCGGTCCTGTCTTTCTTAGGCCAAATTCTTGCCAGACTATCTGCAGGAGCTGGGAGAAGAGATTGGCTTTACAAGAGTGTAAACTGACTTCACTGGAACTATTGCCAAACCAGGCTGATGGAAACGAGAGGAAAATCACTGGCCTCCAGTTTTAATTCCCTAAGGTAACAGAGCCTTTGCAAAGCCTTGATTCCCACTTGCTCATCCAAAAGAGAACAAAAACAAATAAGGAAGGCAGTGGATGCCATCTGCAGAGTCTAAGCAATGCACATATCTTCCTGGACTTCCTTTGCTAAATCATCTCAAAATGCAAGCTGTTTTCTTGGTAGTTTCTATTTATTTATTTATTTTGCAAAAAAAAAAAATCGATTCCTCTATGATTTACGGTGGGGTTAAGGCAAACGTGAAGCCCATATTAAGGCTGTTCATCTCATGATAAGGCAGCAAAAAGGTCAACAAATTACTCTCTCCCTAATGGTTCATTTGAACCAATGAAAACAGGATATTTTATCCTCCCGGGTCAGGCCTGCTTAGAAAGCCTACGTCCCCTTCCCCCCTTCCCTTCCCAACCTCCGCCGCCTCCCCATACCTCCTCCCTCTCGCCCACTCCCATCCCCTTTCTTTTAACTCTCTCTCTCTGATCCTCCAAGGTGACCTTTTCTCCCAGCCCTAATACCAAATTTTCTGGCTGAGTGAAGCTGAGCATTACGACAGCACCGGCCAACAGCCCCTCGCCAACAGGCCCGAGGGGCAGGAATTTAAGCTGCCGTCGCCCGGGCCGCGGCCCCGGCGTGGCGGTCCGCTGCCCGTCGCGAGCGCTGCTGGACCCAGCCGGAGAGAGCCGAGAAGGAACGGGAGCAAGAAGGATGCAGTGCGGGGCTGGCGGGAGGGGGAGGGAAGCCCTGCGATTCCTATCCTGCTTGGGAGAGGTTTATTTGATAATCTGAGCCTCATCAATTATAAACTTGCAGTGGATGAAACAGGGTTCTTACGCCTTAGCCAGAGCGGGAGCAGCAAGCGCTAACTGCTGCCTATTAGGAATAGCTATCACATCGAATTGTTATCCGAGGCGCTGATTGAAGGGGGAAGCGTAGGGATGGGAAGTTCAGCTGGGTGACATGATGCAGTTTTAATGAGTCTCTCTGTTTCTTTTCTTTTTCCTTTTTCTTTTTCCCCTGGCCTGGCGGTTTTAATATGGAAATATGGAAAATCGTAACAAAATAAGTCTGGCGCTTAGAGCAGAGAAAGAAGGCAAACCCTTCAGCAGTCGCGGGGCAGCAGTAACACTACAGAAGCAATTAGTTCCTTAAGTTCTTTAGCATAGAGCCGGTGGAAGGGTGGGGGCGGACACTAGATTAAGCCCTGCTTCATTTGCCTATTTTTTCAGCTGTCAGCAAACTGAAAGGGTTAAATCGGCTGTTGGAGAAGAAAGATTGCAAAAGAGCCGGTTCCTGGAGCGACCGCGGTCCCCAGCGGCCCGGGGCGCAGCGCCGGCGCGCGCAACGCTCGCTCGGCCGCGCAGCGAGCGGCACCCCTCCGCAGAGAGGCCGGGAGCTGCAGGATGACCTCACGCATTAAATAGTTAAAATGCACTTTTCCAAGCAGATGCACCGGGCTGGCTGTTGGAGAGCGCAGCACAGCCTGACTCAGCAAACGCGCCGGACGTCAGAGCAGCCTCCGCTCCGGAGGCGCTGCAAGGCACCCCCGGAGCACGCAGCAGCAAAGCCCCGGCAGGCAGGGGAGCAAGCCAAAAGCACTCCCTGCAGAATTAGCACAAATTTAGAAACAGAAAGAGAGGGTTTCTGAGCCTGGGTACATGTCTGAAACCGTGAGAGGTTGGTATGCAGCAACGGACTCTGTCTCTAAATAATAGAGAGATTAAGCTCCACATTTGGATATGGTTTGTGCTTGTTCCCTTGTTTGCTTTTCCTTCCTTGCAGCCATGCGTGTGTCCACTTTGTATATCTCACTGCTACGAAGAATTAATGCTCCCCCATCTATTCGAGCTTGTATTTTTAATATTTCATCAAAATTAGATTTTAAAAGTTAACTCTCCCCGGGAAGTTGTTTTGCTTTGTGTGCGCCTACGCCGGCACGGTGCATCAATTGTGCCTATCCTGGTAAGGGTTATAATCACAAAATCATGTTTGTGGTGCAGTGCCAGATTATTCCTAATATAGGCCACTAATCTGGGTCTTCTTGTGGCTGAAGTCGCCTTTAGCACCCTTTGTTACGGTGTCTGACAGCCTGCACCAAACCCGGGAACATTTGCTCTTTCTCTCTGCATTATTTTGGGAGAATTTGTTTTCACGCTCTAAGAAATGCATTGGTTTGTTTTCCTTGTTGATCCAGGATTTTTTCTTCTTGAAGAATGGAAAATGTAGCATATTCAAAGTAGATTTTGAGAAATACATCACATGCAATCATTTGCTTACATGCAGAGCAGGAACACAAGTATGTGGCGTATTATAGCACAAAACACATAGATAGCATATAATGCAATTGTGTGATAGCATATCATTGAATTTTGTTAATATAATAACCTGAAATGAAGTATTAAGACAGATTTACCTCGGTAGCACAACTGAGGATTCAAGATTTAAATATAACGCGTTCTAGCTTGTTCCCATTGAAATCAATGGAAGTTTTCCTTCACAGCTGATTTCAGTGTGGAAATATGAATCCAGCTTACGCAGAAGAATGACAGGACGGGGAATGGAGAAGCTCAGCAGAATTTTCCAATGCTGATTTCTTAGCCCAAGTCTGTTCTATTTTCTGTTTATTTTTTGTTTGAGAGAAAAAAAAGTAAGGTATTTTCCTCAGCATGTACAATAAACTAGAAATCACTCCACTGCAAGGAAGGAGAGAATAAAAACCTTTTAAAATGTTATTTTCCTTTTGTGCCTTACTGATACAAAACTTCCTCAGCCACTGTTTTCTACTTGCCACTTTACCTTAGGCGAAGGAAGGGACCGCATTCTGCTGGGGCCTGGGGCTTCTCTGCGTCTGCTCGCATGGTTCACACGAGAACCTCAAGCCATTTTTGAGTTCCAAGTAAGATAGCATTAATATTGGGGAAAAAAAAAAAAAAACACACACAACATACCCAAAGCCTCACACTCAACTTCCACGAGGTCACATTTTGGTACCACTCGTTTGTTTTTGTCCAAAGAGGATCATGAGCAGCTATTCACTCTCTTAGCTGCCTGCTAACAGCATGTTTAATTTTTACAGAACTGCACGGCTTCCTCTGTTAGCAATGTGGTTTTGGGAATTCATCCTCCAAAATGACTTCAAAAGACCAGCAAAAAGGCGCTGCTTCGAGTTTCCGCTGAGACGAACAGCAATGCCCCAGTTAGTCGCAGGACAGGGAGGCTCCAGCCCAGCGCTCACAAAGCTCTTTCTAAAAAGAGTGAACTGATTACAAATTGTTTCTACAAAGAGTATTTCACAATTACTCCTCCCTAATACCATTTCTTTTGATTAACTTTAAATCTCATGAAAGTTTGGGGAAATATAAAACTTCTGCTTTTCAGAATCAGGCAAACACACGTTTAAAGACAACGTAAATCTCCACACTGAAAACTTCCTACTTCAAGTAATTTTCTTGGATTAGAAGCCGAGCTATTTTCAAAAATAGAACTACAGCAGCTACAAAAGCAGATTTGAGAATTCTGCTAGAAATAAGCAGGAAATGCTTTATTTTTCATTTCAACAAAACTAAATCAAATGCATTAATGACAAGTTAGGAAAATCAATGCGCAGAGTCCTGACAGTCCCAATAGCATCTTCAAAAGGAAAGAAAATAGCAATCTCCAGACCTTCCGAAACAACCCAAAGGAATTCTCTTGGTGACAGATGCCTGGAAAGAGGAAGATGCATACTCTAAAATCCTGCACCACCACCGGGGGAAGAGTAAGAGCAAACTATTACAATATTTTTTATCTCCTGATTATAAATTTTACCCCCCCCCCCCGCCCAGATTATTTCAGTATTCCGTCTACAAGGTTCCTACGGCTTGTTTGTTTGTTTTAATTGCACTTGACAAAAAAAACACGGATCTTTTTGCTGTGGAAAAATTTCTGTACTACAGAGCTGTCCCCGCCTGCCAAGGCAGGTTCATCTTTTGTGGCAAACAAAGAGTTGCTGGAGGCAGACAGGGAAGAGCCACCCAGCCCCGGTGTCCCTGCGCACGCCGAGCTCCCCGTGCCGTCCGCGAGGCGAAGGGAAAAGCACCGCGCGGCGCGGGACCCCCGCGGGAACGTCCTGCCCTGCCGGCGGCTCCTCGCCCCCGGACCGCTGCAGCCTCTGCTCTGGACGGCAAATTCGTTTTTCCCTTTTACATTCAAATCAGCTTCCCGGCGCGCCGGGACTGGACACTCGCTACCGAGCCACAGGCGAGAACTGTAACTTGGTGTTCTTCAGCTGAAGGAAAACACGGGGAATACAAATTGGAGCCCAAATCATTTCCTGGTGTTATTTCACTGTAAATTCACATCGCCCTGGCATTGGGAAGTTCTCTCATTTATTTTAAAAGCATTAAAGATTTATTCTGCCCAGAAGTCATTCACGATATAGTCAAGAACAACCATATCTTGGTTTGCTATTTTCATAACAACAAAAATCAGTGCTGTGTTTTTGCTCATTTGCAGAAGGTTTTAGGGCAGTTTTTCCTCTCTTACAAAATTATTTGATTTTTTTTTCTGTATTTCAAGAAACTATACCATGCACTGTCTTCAGACATAGCTCCTAGTACTCTAATGGGCTGTTATAATCCACCTGGGTTTTATGTAGTAGTTTCAAAAGCCATCCCTCTATTTCTTGTACATGCCAAGTATAAAGATGCATTCACAGGATTTTAGGATATTTGGGCAAACATGGGGTCAGTCTTCTGGACACTGACTAAAGTGTCACCACTGAGCAATATTGTGAGATAGAAAGAAGCCCAGAAGAATAACCTCCCCCCCTCCTAAGGAGGGAAATCAGACTGGGCAAGGAGGAAAGACCTAAAGACAAAGAGCAAACCTGCAGGGAAACAAAGCCGAGAGCTTCGGTTCCTGGCTTGCAGCCTCATCTACTTACCACTACTCAAGTCTACATCTTTGCAGGGTATGCAGCTGGCATATGGAATTTTTAAAGGCAATTTTGCAAAGATGGGCTTCTATTTCTGTTCATGCCATAGCTCTTAATCCCGAGACAGAAACAACTAGTGCCTTAGTTTTGCATGTATGCATATGCATTACCTGGAAAAGGCAGGCGAATGTCAGTTTTGGGTTTCTACCAAAATCTTTCCTTAGCTGAGTTTTTCTCAAGAACTGGAGAACAGACAGCAGCAGGGCCCTTAAAATATGTTTTCAGGATTAAAATTCAACCTCCAGCCTTACTCCCCTCCCCACAGGCACTCGGGGTGAAATTCAATGTTCACAGCAAGTCACAGATCACTCCTAACTTGAGTGTGAAGAGGAGAAGATGGACAAGAGACTGCCAAAGTGAATAGTGGGTCTGGGTACAAGCTATTGGAGAATATGTGGGCTGAGGGAGGCTACAGCAAAATACAAGAAGGAATTAGAGACAGTGCTAACTGGCTCGCGATCATCATCCCTGTGCCCAGGGACTTAGACATGTCCCTTGCAAAAAGCCTTCAGCCCCCAGGCCAACGCTGCGCATTAACTACGCAGAAGAGACTGCAAGATGCTGGCTTCAGGGTTGGTGCTGGGTTCTCTTCCGTCAGAGATTCACTTCTTTGTATGCAGCCCCTACATTTAGCCCGTGCATAGGAAGTCGAGGTGTGTGAATACAGCCACACGCATATTCCATCCTCGTGAGCACCCGGCACCTGCACAGTTTCATGGGTGCTCAGATATTAGCCAGAGATGCCTGCTGCTCGACACTCTTAGGCATGACTTAGAAATCCAGCTAGCACGACGACCATCTGATTCACTTGTTTACTGCCCGCTCCAGTAGGAACTGGCCCTAAAATCAGTTAAAGCTGTAAACAGCACTCATTCTGTGAACTAAAAACTGGATGTTTGTTCATATGTGTTTTGTTAGATGTTTACTGGCCTAACTCGCTTTTCATTAACTCCAGTGCTCTGCTCTTTATTTTAATATTCCAAGCATTTATGACCTTGTAGCTATATCATCAGATTCTTTATGTATAAATATATATATTCTAGTTTATCAACAGTTTGGTCTCATTTTCCTACTACTGGTTTTTAAAACTCTCTAACCAGATCATAAAAATGCCTACAGAAAAATATTGAAAAGTTTTCAAGGCCTGATCTCTGGGCACAGACATCTCATTGAAATCAGGGTTTTCATATTCAAGTATAGAAATCAAATCTGTTGAAATCATGCAAAATAAAATAATGCTCTCTCTTTTTTAAGAAAACCAAAGGTGTAGTTGGCAAAAAGGTGCCTATTCTATTTGCATTTGTATAACTTCTTGGATCATTTCTGTAGTTTTAGTCCAATTTTACTAAACTTCAGTCTGAGGTCAAATTCAGACCTAGTTTTTCCTTGAAACAGAGAAGGGAAAGTGAGAGAAAAGAAAAAAAATAGTTCACTTTTTTGCCAGTGAACTTTTATTTTCCTTTACCATTTATATTGACTTTAAGCAATCAACTATTTCTTAACCTCTTAGGGCTTTATATCATCAGAAAAACATAAGCTATTAAAGGCATAAATAACAGGCATTTTGCCATTTATTTCCTGTGTAGAGTCTTCCAATCTTTGGGTCACACACGTCAGAGATACGAGGATCTCTGTCACCAGCATGCTATGGTATCAGTGTGCTGTATCATCCTCAGGCCTCAACAAGCTGGTTTAGCTGCACAGAGTTCGCTGTACGTTTACACACACGAGGTTTTGAGTCTTGGCCTCAGCTCTCCTCTAACTGTGATCTGAGCTAAATTCCAGTAACGACTACTATTGCTTTTAGCGGGCACGGCATCGGGCCCCTAATTCGGAGGGTCGGGAAGCAACGGCCCCGGGCAGCGGTGCCCACGCGGGGGCTGGCCCCGCCGCTGCGCAAGCAGGGCTTCGCGCGCAGCCAGACCAACGCGGTCCCGGCGAAAGGAAAAGCCTGCGAACAGGCCAGGCACTAAGCCAGCGATCTTTCTGCTGCGCTAAAACTGCCAGGTAACAGGAAAGGAATTTATGTCACCGAGGTGGAGCAGACTGAAGAGGCTGAAAATTAAGCTCACCTTCCTTTTTCCCCAGAAGGGCAGAGTGGATGCAAAGCGCTGGCTATCTCAGGGAAGTCTAACGCGCACCTTTAGGCACAGCCCATGAGCCTTTTCTTCCTTTTTTTAAGGAAAGCAACAGTCAAATCTTATTTACTTCTTAAAATTCACTGCATACAGACTACTGGCAAACTGCTGTTACAGCTGGGTCAGAAAGGAAACTTCTGCCGTTTCTGAGAACGGAATGGAGCGACTGCGGTCTATCAGACCGGGCAATTCAGCGGATAATGTTAGCCCTTATTCTCCCGGCAAGACAGATATTTTTAGAAAGAATATATTTTGTCTTCTCCAATGGCAGAATACCAGTATTACAGAACTTTCCTGAGACAACAGTTTTTGGCTCACAAATATCAGGAGAAGTTGACAAACATGAAAAAACACCGCTCAGTGCAGCCCGAATCGCTCTGCCTCAGAACAGGCTCATTCTTTATTTGCAGAAAGTGCCCCGTCCCCGAAGAGCCTGCGTGTGCCCTCCCCGGACACTAACAGATTCCCTGAAAGACTCGTTTGTGCCCTATGCTTAAGCAATTTGAAGTTAGATTTTCTGATAGACAGTAAAGACACATCTTCAATCCGCACTTTGACGTTTCTTCTTGTAATCTTCAGCTTCTCTGCTGCACGCGAAGCGGAGAGACGCCGCGCGGAGTTTGCAGGCGGCTGGGATTCGAGGCGGGGAAGGGTCTCGGCCGACGCCGGGTCTGAGCCTCCTTCTGCCCCAGGAAAGCACGGCTGCCTGCGAGCGGGGGCAGCGGGTGGTCGGGGCAGCAAGAGGATCGTTTTGCAGCGGAGAAGTGGTTACAGAGTAAGGGTGGCGATGCTCTTTCAGGAGCATCTCGCAAAAACCCCGGGGTCAAAAACAGGCGCCCTCTTTCCCGCAAGAGGCTGCTCGGACCTGGGCGAAGCCCCGAGAAGCGGCTGTAAAGGCAAACAGCGAGTCCTGCGGCTGCGGGAGGAGCTCTCTTTACACATTTCTCCAAGCTCTTGGAGCAACGAAGAGCAGATCACTGTGTCGTTTGCTTTATGGGTCTACAGAGGATCTGACTGGGTAAGAAATGCACATATTTAAGTTTATGGACAGCTAAACTTAACATTTTGTGCCCAGCTATACACTTATTTAGTTCTTCTCATTAGAAGATACATTTCTGCCATATGGGGCATTCTGACTGCCCCAAATGGAATGAGTTGCCTAATTATTTAATTACTATTCCATGATGACACCTGTTATTAACACTATAATAAAAATATGTCTAAAATCATAAGCCTTAAAGAGTAAATCAGACAGATGCATAAATAGAAAAAAAAAGATGTAAAAATATATGTGTCACTGGTGAAGATGAAGGAGCAGCACGGTAGGAGTCAGAAAAGTGGAAATATTGGGGAAACAACAGTATGGTCCATGCCTTCTGCTGAAGCTGTACAAACATACACCATACGAAATGGTCCCTGTCCTGAAGAGTTAACATTCGTGGCTTACCCTGAGTGCGAAAATGCCTTTATGCTGCCTGTCTCTCTCTCTTATGTCTTACTGAGGACAGATCTTTAGGGGTAGAAATAGCCAAGCTGATGGATTTGGCTATTTTCACCTCCATGCCCACAGAGGACAGCTTGCTTACAGAAAGGATTTGCAGAGAGAGAGGCCTTGGACTAGCAGAGAGAAGTAAAGGAGAAACAGAGACCAATACATGGGAAAGAGGGAGCAGGAAGAGAATGGAAAAGGACAAGAGCTCTGCTCATCTTTCCTGGAAGAGGGAGAATGGGGAGGAGGGAAGGATGGGAGAAACCGAGCGGGGCAAGAGGCAGAGCTGGAAGTGCCAAAGAAATGTTTCCATGCTGGAAAGGGTGAGGGTCAGCCGCTCTTTCCCTGCTGGCACTGCACCAGCCCTGGGCCTGCACGGGCTCCCTTCCTCCCCCATCTGATGCACAGAGATTTGCAGAGCAGGTGGGGAGCAACATTTCTGTGTTTTATTTTTACATAACGAAAGAGCAACTTGGATAGAAACCACCTAAGATTGCCTAAACTCCCTCCATCCAGCTCCCCTCCCAGGGAAACCAGGCGCTTCTCTTCTGTCTCTGCTAGCTCCTTCAGCCTGGAAGGAGCCGTCAGACTGCCCGAGGCGAGGAGAGGTCCCCTCGGGGCTCGACAGCGTCTCCAGGGAGCACCTCCCACCACTGAGCCACCTCTGGGAGGGCTCAGCAGCTGTCCCAGGCAGGGGCTGCCACGGGATCACCGCCCTGTCCCCATCGGCAGAGTAGGAAAGTGCTTAACACCGTGGATTTCCCTGGGTGGCTTGGGAGAGGCTGGGATTTTAAGCAATCGGATGGCAGGGGAGGTAAAAGGAGGATGGACACTGGTAAAAACAAACCCAATAACAGAAAAGCAGTGAGACGAGAAGTTGAAGGGGAAATTATATGGTCTGCCTGCTTTGCTCCTGCGAGCTAGACAAATGCTCTCCTTTCTGTGCCCAGTGCTGTCACTTACCAGATCAACACCATGTGGTTTGAGGAGAAAAGGGTGCAAAGAGACATTACTCTAAAATAATAATAACAATAATAAACATAATCCTAATAACAACAACATCAATAATAAACCCAAAGCCAGAGCCCCGCACGAATGAACTCCCTAGCTCTGTTTGCTCCAAGGTCACCTGGTACATGGCTTGAAGACTTGTGCGACAGCCTTCATCCCAGCTCCCGGTCCTCTAATGACAGGATGCAGTTTAATGTGCTGATTACATTTACGCCAAGTTCTTTTAAGTGCAAAACAAATGCAGAAACTCCAGAGATTTGCTGCACTGCTGATAAAAATCTTTACTTAATAATTAGCATAAAGCATTCATTTCTGTGTATAAGTTCTGCTGGTTTTACAAATTAATAATAGTAACAGATCTTGCATAGTAGGTTGAGGGTATTGGATTTATACCTCTACCATAATCTCCTCAAATTTGACCAGCAAAATATTTTTTTTATTTTAATATTCAGTGGTGATGCAAGGAGAAATAAGAAACAAATATCACAGGGACAGTGCGGATAGAACATGCCCATTTCTTTGGGAAAGATTTATAAAATGAAGAAGAAAGGAAATGGATCAATGCCGTACATTAATTGTATAAGAAAATGCAAAATGGCTGAAAATAGAGGAACTGTATTTATAAAGCTGTCTCGTTTCAAAAGATCAAAGGCAGAAGTAGAAAAATAATCCATTGGATGTGTCTAATTGCAAAGCGTATATTGTAAAAAAATAATCCCTCGCTGTTTCGCTTGCTTCCTGCCTTCTGCGTGGCTTGCAGCCTACATGGAGCTGTGCAAGCAGGCATTGGGGGAACGGCTACGGTTTATTTTGCAGCATTCCCTGGACCGCACTGTCTCAGAGGACGGATGGAAGTGAAGCATCTTTTGAGGAGAGAGCTTGGAGCAGGTCACCAGGCCCCTGGCTGTGAACCCGGTGAGCTGTCACTCCAGGGACATGCCAGCTAGTTGCCACTTCATGTTCACTTGGAGGAAAAATCCTCTGGGATGCAAACATCCAAGTGCCTGTTTACATGTGATGGGGAGAAGCCAGATCTCCTTGAAACCTCAGTCTAGCAGCTCGCCTTCTCTTTCCCCACAGGCTCAACGGCCGGGTGGGCCCTGCGGTTTATCCACCCCAGACTGCACCCACTCTCCCTCCAAACCCAACTCCCGGGAGCCAGAGCAGAGGCTGCTGGCTGGAGGGCAGCATTGCCTGCTGGTGAGGGGCAGGAACGGGCAGGACAAGGACAGGGGCAGAGACAGGAACAGGCAGGGCGGGGAGGCGGGCAGGACGTGCAGAGCAAGGACAGGCAGGGCAGAGGCAGGCAGAGCGGGGGCAGGCAGGGCAGGGGCAGGCAGAGCGGGGGCAGGCAGGGCAGGGGCAGGCA
>NW_028186534.1:11980617-11988226 GCF_003343005.1 Rhea americana
CGGCGCGGCCCGGCGCGGCCCGGCGCGGCCCCGCGGAAGCGGCCGAAGCGGCGAGTGCCCCGCGAGCAGCGTCCCCGCCGCCTCCGCCGACGAGGCGGGGCAGAAGCGCCTTTCCCCCGTCCCTTCGTTCCGAGCAGTCAGAACTTCTTAGCTGATTAATTACAAAATTAATGAGTAAAATGGCATCATTATTATGAAGCGGGAGAGTAAGGATTTTTTTTTATGTTGTGCTCTTTAAAAAGGCTGATGAAAACAAAGATACCTCAAAGCATCGGGGCACTTTGATGCCTGTGTTGGCAATTTAGCTATTACATGAAGAGATTTCCTCTTTATTTTGCACCAGGAATTGCTAAACATGTTCTTGTTTTGTCTGAACTACGAATATTTGAGTTTGCATTTTTTTATTATACGAATTCTACCTATGAAAAGAGTTATTTTATGTCATTCCTCCGCATTAAACCTCGGCATTAAACCGAGATTATCAGTGAATTTCACGGGGAGAGCAGGACTGACAAAACTCCATAACCATATATCACACGGTATTACTGCAATCAGCCTTTCAACAGCAGCCGCTGTGTTTACAAACACACTCTTCCCCCTGGAAACTACTGCATCAAACTTAGCACCATAAACTACAAAGATTGAACCCTCTACCTAGAAACCAAAATAGACAGGACTGATGCTTTGAGACAGCCTGGAAGAGCCTCACTAAAGCGTAAGTTCAATGCATACTAAATGTACGTATCCCCCCCCTCAAAACCCGGTTGGAGAAAATACGGATCTGATGCTGCAGCAGCTAAACAGGAAAGCTGCCGTAGTTTTTCCCTCTCCTAATGAACTCGGAGGTGGATTGTCATGCTTGTCACAGAGGAATCAAAGGCAGGGCATGTCTGCTGGCGTGCTATTTGCAGGTATTTGCTCTTGATGCTGAAGCCACAGCGGAGGGGTCTTGCCTAGGATGCTGCGGATGGTGCGGTTGGGACGGAGCAGCCGCCCGCCCTGCGCTTGGGCACCAGACGCCGCCGCTGACTCCTTGCTTACAGGTTGCTGCAATTGTTTGGGAAGCGCCTTTAATCAAACGGGCTCCTTGCTCTGTTCGAATCCAATATTTTTTAGGGCAAATATTTAAGGAGAGGTGCAACCTGCAGGGCCAGGGGGTAGAGGGAGAAGAGAGATCTTTTTTTCCCCTCTCAAAGCACTCTTTTGGTTAAAAAAAAAAAAGAAAAATGAAAAAAGAAAAGAAAAAAAGAACGGGAAAGGAGGGCGACAGAGGTAGGCAGCGAAATCCAACCTGCCTGTGTTTGTCTCTTCCCCAGCTGCCTGGCGAGGGGCTGCGGCGTTAGGAACAGCACAGGCGGGAGCGGGCAGTTCCCCTTCACCGGGACCTTCCCGGGAAAGACGAGCTGGGAACCGATTTTTTAAGGGAGGATGCGAATCCCATGATGACAATAGGTGCTTCCCCCCCCCACACACACACACTCTTTTCCTTAGAGTAAAGCAATCTCTCCGCAGCACCCAGAGCGAGAAATGTAGTCCTTGCGGACGGCCTTGGGATACATATATCCCCTAAAATCAAAAATGTAAGACATTAACCTTTTTTTTAAGGAAGGAGGGCTTCCCAAAGCACTGCCTAATGCCAGGCTGCTCTCCTAAAGGCAGAACCGCTCCGCAGTTTACGCGCATTTAAATAACCCGCGGGAAGGGCGAGGGGGGCGAGGGACGGCGCTGCCTTGCCCCGGCCGCAGCCGCGCCGCCGGGGCGCTTCGGCAGCCACCCGCGGGCTCACTTCTGCCTTTGCCTGGCTTCTCCACCGCTAATAAGTAGAGGAAGGAAGGTACTAAAGCTAGCCGCTCAACTTGCGCGGGGAAAGGCGAGGAGCGCCGAGGGCGGCCGCCCCCGACGGCGGCGAGCCGGAGGCGCCCGGCAGCGCGCTGCGCTCCCGGCTCGGCGGCCGC
Organism: Rhea americana; assembly: GCF_003343005.1. Taxonomy (NCBI): domain Eukaryota; kingdom Metazoa; phylum Chordata; class Aves; order Rheiformes; family Rheidae; genus Rhea; species Rhea americana. The sequence goes on from NW_028186534.1 coordinate 11,982,573, forward strand.
TGGAGCGGGAGGTGCAGGGCCACCGCCACCCGGGAGCTCTGCGTGTTTAAACCCACATCCCGCAAAACAACGGATAAACTAGGTATATATTGTGTGCGTGGATAGCTAAATAAACGGTGTAAGTTATACAAACGCCGCAGTAAGGATTTGGAGGGCACAGTGCATCGCAGGCGCATACGGTATGTATACACACACGTAACCTAGCTATATAAATATACGTGCCCCCTGAATTATATATGCATTAGATATATATTACACACATATAAACGCCGGTGCATTCCGTAAAGCTACACAAATAGAGCCATAAAGATGCTCCCTGACAAGCAGGCAATGTTGCATGCGTGGGAAATCCAGAGGCAGGCACGCACGCAGCTCCGTGCGCGCATCGCCGCCCGCTTTCCTGCCCCGGGGTAACGCTCGGCGGCCCCTCCGCCAGCCCCGCTGCCCCTGCGGAGGCGGCCGCGGCCGTGGGGAGGTGCGCGGAAGGGTGGGGTGGGGGGTCTGAGCATCCCCCCCTCCCCGGCCGGGATAAACAGCCATGGCTTGGAGCAAGCGGCGGATTTTGCATGGGGAAGGAAAGCAGGGAGGGCCGCGGGAAGGGGCTGGGGGGTGACCTGGGGCCCCCCAGGTGCGGGCACCTTCACCCCACCACCCGCGGGCAGCGCCGGTCCGCGGCCAGTCCCCTTTCCCGGGCCCTCAGTGCAAAGCCTGCTGCCCGTTTGCCAGAGCCATTTGACAACATTTCGCGGAGATTACATTAAATAAGTGGCGAGCGGTGTTTAAACATACCGTTGTAATTATTAACTACCCCCCCCTTCCCCGAATATGAGAGTTTAATTGGCTCCAAGACAAGGAAGCTATGAAGAGTGTTATAAAATGAACTGACCCTGCAAAATGATGCAACATCTGGAGGCAGGGCACTCAGAGAGGGAAGAATATCTCCACGAAGCACTGGTACGCGCAAGCTGCGTGGACACAACGCGCGGACGCCGGGGAAGCGCTGCGTCGAGCCGCGGCGCAGAGCCCAGGCAGCCCCGCTAAAGCCCCTGGCCGTGCTAAGAAAGAGAAGGCTGTTCGTGCTTACCTGCTAGCAGCAAGGCACGTCCCCTCACAACCTGCAGAAGAGGAGAACTCTCCTCTCCAACAGCCCTAAAAAACTTCCCCTAAGTCCACCCGAGCGATTATACATTTTTTTTTTTAGAGCTAATCAAGGAAATAAAGTTAAAGAGGAGGAGAGTTGCTCTTGTTTGGGGTCTGGTTTGGGGGAAGGAGGGGGTGGGGGGAGTTAAAGAGACCAGTTGCTGCCCACTGCTTTGACCAGTGAGGGATTCAACCCTTATTACCATTTTGTTTTTGTCCAGATTTGAAAGTAGGGCCCCCTGCATTCAAATCATCGCCCTCCATCGTTATTGTGAAGGACAGGCCTTAGTGGGCCCCCTTTGGATTGTCCTCCATTAACAATCCCTTCTTTTGTGGAGGTGTTTCTTTTTCTATTCACACACATCGCTGATGGTACTTCAGGCCCAGCTCTTAAAGAAACTGTTTGCAAAATTATACCTTTCTGCAAGCTACTCCACAAGGAAGCAGGGAACTGTAGTTAGGAAAACATTATTGAGACTTGTAATTTAATTAAAAATGCTAAAGCTGGTGAAGGGGAAGTGAGAAAGTGAAAAAGAGCATAAGAGTGGCAAAGCAGGAACCTGGTTTATTTTATTTTTAACCTGCACCTCAGCACTTCCTAGATGCTGCCCAAACCTGAGGTTTGAGCCTGCGGGGAAATCACACTCACACTCACATACACACGCACACCCCGCGAGCGCCTCTGCACGCAGGCGGCTACGGGCTGCGGACACTACACGCGGTCGTACGTGTGCACGGCCGAGGCGTTCACGTGCCCGTAGGCGAATAATGGTTTTAATATGTGAGTGCAAAGTGGTCCGGGCGCGAAGGGAGGGCGCGCAGCCGTGCCCGGCCTTCACGGAGGCGGTTTCACGTGCCTCCTTGCAGCGGGCAGCATGGGGCTGCGCGTTGCGCAGAGCAAAGTCTTGCTTGGGGTAGGTGTTTGTAGGGTTCATATATGTGCACGTCGTTAGCCTCTTCTCAAAACCCGCTTTCTCTGAGAGCGGAGGCTGAGCGAAAGGTGGAGGAGCTGTGTCCCATTTAGCAGCATCCTCAATGTTAGACGGGCTCAGAAGAGCATCTGCAGTGCCAGAACGCCCTTCCTTCGGTTATTGTTGTTATCTCCATAGCCAAGAGATCTGTAAATGTTCAAAGAGCAACACGACTTTAAAAAAAAATAATAATAATTCAGCTGGCAAAGCAAGGCAGCGCCTGACCTCCAGCTCCATGGATGAGTGCTTCGCTGGGACCCCTGCTGAGCCAATGTGGACCTTCAACATCAACTCAGAAATTGGTGTGATTTGCCTGGGAAACCAGCAGTCATAGAGCAACTGGCCTTGACAAGATGAAGAGGAAATGTATAGAAGACGTTTAATGGGTCGCAAAAGGGAGAGGGGGGCGGGAACAGCAGCCCTGCCCGGAGTGTAGCATCTTAGATGTTGGAGGGGCCCTTTTGCAGGAAGGGAAGAGAAAGGCTTGGGGAAGGGAGACTTTCCAGAAGTTGGGCTTCATTTCACAGCCATCCTCGAAAGCTCTGCCTGCAAAAGGTTATTTCCCTTTTGCTCGCTAGGACTCGGGCCCGGGCTGGGCTTCCAAAAAAGACTGTGATTTCTTTAATGTCAGTGAACAGCTGAAGGCAGGCCGGCCGGCGAGGCTTTATACACAGACGCACTGGGCTTGGATTATGCACGCCTAATCGCCTAATTTTCTTCGAGTGATCAGGATGCCGCACTCTTGGGCTGTGGAACATTTTATAAATAGCTGTGCTTGGAGTTAATATGATTTACTGGAGAGAGACCAGTTAAGCAATTCCCCACCTAAGTAGAACAGTAATGAACAGGCTCTGGAGAAGACGCCTTCCCCACCGGCCTGAAGTGGGGGTGGGCAGGGAGGCAGGGCTGCAGACGGGTGATGTTTATTTGTGTGCGTGCACGGAGTGTCATTGATTTTTAATTGTATTAAAAGAATTGCAGTAGCCACAGGCTGCCTCTAGGACTGGACTTTTCCCTCCAACGTGTGTGCTGAAGCTGCGGCCTCCCCCTCCCGCTAACGCTTGCTGCAGCCGCAAGGTCTCCGGGCGGGAGCGAGGGGACCGACCCAGACAGGCCTTGGCCCCGCTCCTGCCTGGCCCAGGCCTCGCTGGGCCTGGGGGACCCCGGCTCCAGGGGGTGAGGAAGAGCCCTGGAGGAAGGAGAGCAGCCCTGCAGCGGGGAGGGGCGGCGGGTCCAGCCCTGCCCGGGCGCGGCGGCAGAGCCGGACGGAGCCTCCCCTGTACAAGTGCAATATTTTAACTGCACTGCGGGAACACGATACCCACCAAACGCAGGGAGCAGCTACCGGCACTTAGTTGTGCCTTCGCAAGGTGACCAGGGTGCGGGGAGGAAGAAAAAAGAAAAATTAGGTTGGAAACCATCCTGCTGATTGATACAACCGAATAAACATCTCTAGGGAGGAGGGGGGAAAAAGAAGCGCCTTTCTCCAGCACGGAGACATGGAGCAAGGAGAGAGGAACCAGGTAATTAGCTATGTGATGGAGTAATCCTCTCCTACAGAGGAAATTCTTGACACCAGAATTCTGCTCTGCGAAACCATGTGCAGACCCGAGCGAGGATTCCCCCCCCCCCCGCTCCCTTAAATTAAGATCATTATATTTTTAAAATGTCAAGCCCAGGAACAAGTGGCAGCGGTGGGGGTGGGGGAGCTCCTGGCATTCTTCACTTCAGAAGCCCTGAATGTTTCAAAGTTGCTGCTGTGCTGTTAGCTGACGGCTATTGTGTGCGTTTAAGGCCGGGGGGGCGTGAGGAGGGGGCTCTGACCCCCTGGTGGTGTGGATTTGCTGCCCGAAGACCGTTAGGAACAGGCAGGATGAATGAGATTGAATGGAATTGTAATGCACAAGGCCCTCCTCCTTTCTCAAGGAGCTGGGAGGCCAGGAAAGCGAGTCGCGGGGAGAGCAGGCAGCTTTCTTACACATAGGAAGAGGCTTTGCAAATCAGCAAATTCTGTATTTCGAGGGAAGAGGGGAGGGAGGGGATTTATTTATTTTTTTATTACAGATCCGAGAAAAAAAAAAAAGCAGCAGCCACGAAGACCAAAAGGAGACAGAGAGAGAAAAAGAGGGAGAGGAGACTTGATAGGAAAATCTGATTCCCAAACCTCTTGTAAGTGTAATTACTTTCTAAGAAAATGAATTACTTTCTAAGAAAAAGAAAAATGTAAAAGAATGTCTTAAATTATAGCAGAGACCTTACTCTGCTGATCTTTTTCCTATGCAGCTCGATTGCTAGGGCAGAAACCAGAGGCCTAGAATATGCAAAACCTTTCTCTAAGATCTGAAGCGGAGATGGGCCTCGTTTTGAGGATATTTTGCTTTCTCCTCCAGACTAGCGGTCATTCCTGAGCCCAGCTCGCGATGGTGTTTGGGGGCACTGTTCGCTGAGCTGTGCTCAGGTACCTGGGCCGAGACCTGGTGGCAAACAAACAGACAAAGAGTGTTTTATAATTTACTTAATCAGCAGAAATAGCAAGGAGGGGGATGTGATTTTTCTGAAAAAACGGACGGGCGTTTTGTGAGCACGCTGTGGTGTTTGTGTGTGCCTGTGTGTGTGTGTGCGACACGTTGCCTGGGACGGGGCTGAGCGTACGTTTTTCTAAGGTTTGTTGTGCTGCAGTTGATTTCGGGTTCAATCGTGTGTATTTTTCTAATGTGGTCATCTATGCATGGCGGAGTCGGGGTTTGGAAATGGAAGGAAAGTGGAGGCATGTTGCTTGTCTCTGGGATTTCTTTGTTCAGGGAACAGTAGGTGGTAGGTTTAAAAAGGCAGAGAGCGAAAGACGGGGAGAAGAAGAAAGAAAAGAAAAAGAAAAATGGCCCTTTGCAAATCGTCTATTTTCTTCCGGGATATAGAAATGCTGCATTAGCGATTAAGGTAGGGCCCTGCTTAAGACAAAATGTCTCACTGGAAGTGTTAATAAAACAGCAGCAAAAGCCCAGCTTGTTTTTAGACCCCGCAACTCAGGAAGAAGGTGCAGGGCCAGGACAGGGGGAGAGCTGGTGGAGGGATTTAATGGTAAACTTTAGAGGGACTGAACGAGTGGTGGGGTTTGTTTTAAAGGAGAAATAAAATCCTGCTCCAACGTGCCAAACAGAGGTGCTCCCCCCACCGCCATAGGACATCGCTAAGTCGCTAGCACAGGGGCTCTCTTTGCATTGACAGCAGGTTTTAAATACCACATCCCCTCTTCCTTCAGAGGCGACCAGGACTAAAAGAAAAGAAAATAAAACCCCGCAGCTTCTCCAGAAGCGTTCACGAGGCCGGGCGGGGGGCGGGGGGAAGGGGCGCCCGGCGGAGCGCGCCTTGCGTGCGCGGATGACAGGCAGAGCCCCCTCGGCAGCGCAGAGCCCCCTCGGCAGCGCAGACCCACGCAGCGCCTTTCGCCTCGCTCCGGCGTGAATCCGCTCCTCCGCCTCGCCCCTCGCCAGGCCGCTTCGTGTTTCATACGGAAAAACGAAACAAGAGAGAGAGCGACAGAAT
>NW_028186534.1:11988581-11991727 GCF_003343005.1 Rhea americana
GTGCAAACCTCCGAGAGAAGGGCGCTTTCCTTCGTGTTAATTTGTTTAGGTTTGTTGGAGTAAATAGGTCAACATAGAATAGGCTGTAAATAAGCAGGGGTTTTTTTTAAACAAAAGTTTCGGGAGATGAAAAGCTATGGGAAAATTCCCTTTGCTGCGTAACGTCAAACACTGATTTTCTCCTGTTTAGTGCCCATGTCATAAACTGCACCGCTACAGAAGAGAAAAAGAAAAACGCATGCAAATAGGGACGAAGGCTCACAGTGCTGTGGCTGCCTTTAAAATATGGCTCTGGAGCTAGGAAGGCGATATTTCACCTCGCTGCTGAGTATTTCAGTTAGCTCGCAGCTACTCAAACACGGCCCACCAGCTACTCTTTTCACAAAATGTTATTTGGAGGGAGTTTTCCCCTCGGAGCCTTGTGTGGCCTGGCACGGCTCTCAGGAAGGGAGACGCCATCCACAAAACAATTGTTTTGGTACAGTGGGGAAGGGAGCCGACCTCTCTTCCAGTGGTTATTACCCAGCTGTCCTGGAATTGCTCATGCTGCTGCGGCAAGGGAGAGACTTTCAGAGCTGGAACAAGAATGCCTTCCATCGAAACCATTGTATCCTGCCTCCCTCCTTCCTCATCCCCTTCCTAAGAAGAAGTAAAATACCACAGTGCATGGAAATACATACACAAAAATAAATCCTCGCCTGAAAGCCAGGCTACTCTGAGAACGCATAGTGCTGCTGGCCATAAAAGTTACCCTAAACAGGGAATAAGGCTGTGCAGAAACCCACAGACTTGCACTTGCCATCATAAAATCAGTGTGTGTGCGTGTGTATGTGTGTGTGTGTGTGTCCATACATTTTGTATGTGTGCGTGTTTGGAGGGAGGAGGGATAAATAATTAGCCAGCAATGAAGAAGCGGCACGCTTACCGCAAAATTAAACCCATGCAAGGCTTCTAAGGAACATCTCTCCTGGCTGGACATAGTCTGATTGTTGTTAAATACATTTTCTCTCCCCAGAGATGAAATTCTGCGACTCTAGATAAATAAATAAATAACGGCGCTCATTTCCATTGTAATAACCGCCCCGTGATGAGGTCTCTAAGTTTAAACAACAGCAGCTGCAGCAAAATCATGTCTGAATGCTTTGCAACTTGCAAAAGGGATATGGTGAAAGCAGACAGCGAAACGCTAGCTAAAAATGCAAGCACAGGACTACCTGAGAGGGATGGTGCGAAGGGGACACAGCGGCTTGTATTCGATGACATAAGTCAGAGCAGGTTGATGGCAGCAATTCTATAGGTGTTTTCTGTGTTTTCCAGAGTGCAAGTCTTAAAAAATACTGTCGGTTTATCGCTTGGAAGTGAAACCAATTTCCTTTCAGTTAAGCAGATCTTCATTCCCGTGGGTCTGTGCTCATGTAATATTAAGAAAAATCTAGCATTAAAACCAAAAATATAAAATTCGTATTATGTATTTAAAGGGAACCTCTTACTTTATATAACTCAGGACACATTGTCTCTTCTCCGAGAGAACGGGGGTGAAATCCTACACATTTCTTTTTTTTTAAAAAAAAAAAAAATCTGTTTTAAAATTACATCCATGTCAGCTTTAAAGAAAATTATCGCTGATGTCTTTTTGAGCTTGGAAATATAACTGTAGGATGCAGCTTTTCCCCTCCCCCTCTGTCCTCCACCCCCTCCCTTTCCAACAAAAAAAAAAGAGGGGAAAAAAAAAGAAAAAGCAATAGAATATATAAAGCTCCTCTGATTAACAGTTTAGGTGCAGAACCCTATTTATAGGGTACGCGTTCTCCTATAATGACTCGATTCTCCAGCCCTGTAGTGGAGCAGTACATTATTGATGCAGCTGCAAGTGCTCAAAGCTTAAACAATATTTTCCGAAAGCCCCAGCACCCAGCCCGGGAGGAAGGTGGGGACGGGCTGGCGCTGGAGTCTAGAATGTTACTCCTATAGTTTCAAGGACATCTTGCTGATGAGGATTTGGTTAATGGAGGAGAACTTATGTCCTAGCGGTGACGTCATTGGGTCCCAATGTAATCCTCTTGTGCTGAACCCAATCAGCAGATGTGCTGAGAGCCTGGATGCAGAGAAGAAGCTCTAATCCCTTAGACTGGATGAGATCAGCTGAAACAGCCAGGACTAGACCCCAAACCCCTCTGCTAGGAAGATCAAGAGAAAAGGGATAAATTGAGAGAGACGCCTCATAACCCCTTTAAAGAGCTTTGGAGAAGAGAAGAGAAAGATGGGTGGTGCACCAAGTTCATCTTGCTTTTAAAGCCTAGCGGGAGTCTGTTTTTCACTCTGATGAGGTCCTTCTGCATTGTTCCAGCGCAGGAGGAGAAAAAAAGAGAGAGAGAAAGGAAAAAAAAAGAGAAAAAAGTCTGAAATTCAAAGATAATGAGAGACTAGGCGCCTTTCTTATTCATCTCCAGCTTGCATACACAAAAACAAGCATCCTGAGCCACGGGAGGGCGTTTGCACTGGATCTGAGAAAGGCAGCAGAGTTTGTGCCGCTGAAGCCACAGAGGGCTGCTTCCATTGGAATGGGTAAATCTGCTAAGAGCTAGTCTTGCCGTACTCTAATTATGGGGTTTAGGCGACAATGGTGGGATAGCAACCCAGCTCTATTGCTAACTTGGAAGAGCATCAGGATTTTTTTCTCCCCTTTTGCAAGCGACCTTAATGGGCTTGTGATTTTTCTTTCTTTTTTTTTTCTTTTTTTTTGGACAAAAAAAAGGAAAGGGAGGAAGGGGAGGGGGTGAGGATTTTCAGATGCGGTATCTAAAGAAATCGTCCTAAATTCATAAAGCGCCTCTCAGTCCGACGGCGATCAACGAAACCGCTTTAATTGCTTTACCCCTTTTGATCCCTCTCGATTTTTTATTATTACTATTTTTTTTTAAGTGGAGCGATTATTGTGCCTAACCGCAGCGGAGCTGAGAGATCGGAAACGCATGTTTAACCTCTGCCGGTTTCCCCTTCGGGAGGAGAGAAACCAGCTCCTCCGCATTTTGAGCGCTTTGCGAGAGAGAAAACACGAGCGGGATTTTCATTTTGCTCCGGGAGCCGAGGGAGGGAGCGGGGCTGCCCTGGGCTCCAGCGGCACCGGCCCGGGGCGAGGCGGGCGG
>NW_028186534.1:11992068-12026520 GCF_003343005.1 Rhea americana
AGCCTCCCTCGCCCCGCTCTCCGCCGGCCCTGCTCCGAGCGGGGACAGCCCGAGCCCCTCTCTGCGTGTTCACAGCGGACCTTGATTTAATGTCCATACAATTAAGGCACGCGGTGAATGCCAAGAGAGGAGCCTCACAGCTTCATTTTCATGGAAATTGGGGACATAAACCCTCTAATTACACTTAACAACAGCCACGGAGCGATCTATGGAGCATCCTCGGCCTCTTGACAAATAGGAGTAACAAAGCCTGCAGCGCCTGGCGGGGCAGCTGCCTCCTCGCGTTAGAGGGGGCGGGGGGGGGGCGGGCAGGGAGGCCCCGCTCCGAGGGTGCCCAGGGCTCGGGGGCTCCCGGCGTACAAAGGGCCGGAGTAGCGGCAGGACAAGGCGGGCAGAGCCGGGGGGGCCGCGGGCGGAGGCTTCTCCAAGGAGCGGGGTGCGGGCAGGGGAAGGGGGTCACAAGCAGCCCCTCACTGCAAAGCAAATGACCCTCCCTCTCCCAGGACGAGGGACCCCCCGCCCCCAGCGCAACAGGAACCCCCTCCTCAGCACTAGGAGAGCAGCGAGAGCGGCGCTCGCCCTCGCAATGCCGTTCGGAAGCTCCCTGAATAAAGCGGGTTGCTTATCGGGGGGTTGCTTTTTGCCTTTTTTTCTTTCTTGCTTTGCTGTTGCCCCCCTGCAGCCCCGCTCCTGCCCTGCGCAGGGGCTCGGCCAGGCAGGCCCCCGCAACCGCTGCGGAGCCGCCAGCCCTGGCGCAGCTGCCGGGGTGCAGGGCGAGCCGCCTGCGAGGCTGCCGCGCACCGGCTCCGCGGGTCCCGTCCTTTCCGACTGTCCCGTTGCCCCCCTTTTGTTATTCAACTCTTCTGCTCCTGGCATTAAATTAGGAGTCTGCTTTCTCCTCCAAGCCGGACAGCTCCAGCAAGGCGAGGGGCTGCAGCACTGCAGCCTCCAGCAGTGCCACCGCCGGCCCCCGCGGCCGGGGAGCCTCGCACCCCGCCGGGCTCTGCCACCGCAGCCTGCAAGGTGGCACGACCCCCTTTCGCAGTTCCCAGCGAGACTGCAATGCCCACGCCGGCTCTTAAGTTAGGCTTTAGAGCTCAATAAACCTCTGTTGTAAGACTTGTGTTCTTAGCTTCCTAAAGACACACTGAGCCCCAAGTTCTGAGCCTCCTGAGATCTGTACTTGGGCAAGGGAAGATTTAATTATTTGGCTGCAAAAAGCCACATAGCTGGATTCAGCCGCATACACACAACTCTCTGCACCCCCTCCCCTCTTCATCTCTGCTCCACTTTATCAGCATTGCGTCTGTCCAAGGAAGTGAATCTACAGACATCTCCATCCTCCATCTCTGCAGTGTTTGATGTGGGACACACGACCTTGTCTGCAATGGAGATGTCTGTAGCAGAGCAATTTCCTTGTTTAGGAGAGGCAGAAAGAAAACCCCTAATGTACTTTGTGAGATTGCTTGATTTCACGCCTGCCTGTGAAAAGCAGGTACTTTAGGTAGGGCTCCTGGGGGAAGTGGGACAAAGAAAGGGAAGACGCAGAGGACGCAGGCCTCGGCAGAAAGCTGCGCGGTTGAGAAAGAGCCTCAGCTCTGAAAGCTGCTCTGCAGCAGATGCGTCGCACAAGCGAGCAGTTGAGAATGGTCATGCATTCAGCACTAGGAAGAGGCAGGAGTGAGTAAGCATGTGATGCCTATATGGCTTCATCCAGCATTGCAGCAACTCACTGCGCCCCTGTGGACCTGACACTGTGCATTGCTCCAGCAGGGCCAGGTACCGCGTAACCATGCAGAAGCTTACAGGGTAAAAGGCTGCAAGGTGCAGGAGGCCCCAGGCTCATCAGAAGGGACATAGAGACCCTTAAGAGAAGCTGGATTTTTCCCCTCTCTCCTTCCCAGATCAGCGCAAGTATCAGGTGTTGGAAACCTGCTTGCTCCCACGTTCATCAAGCACTGCAAGGTCACAAGACACATTTTGACCTCATTTTCCCCTGATATAAGTCAGGGGCTATACAGTGACTGCATTCCCTGCTGGGGGGAAGGGACATCTGTACCACCCTGGCCTCTTCCATCCAACCCTGTGAGGGTAGACTGCCAGCCACAGGGCACTTCTGCTCTTGAACAAGTCCTTAGTTCTTTGCAAAGCAGGTAGCGAGGGATAAGAAGTCAAGTGCAGAGAGCCAGACCCCATTAAATCTAGAGATGCCTCAGCATGCACTGAGAGACAGAAAGGAGCAAATCATTCCAAGGTAATCTGCACTGCAGCAGGAAAGCTGCTGGCTTCCTCCAGGGGCCATGAAGAGTCCAAGGACACATCTGAAGGAACACAGGTAACTGAAGGGCTGTGCAGTGCCCAGTGGACTGAGCCTGATTCTGCAGGTTCAGAAGAGGAGGAGGAATCCCAGAGCCATGGGCAAGTGGCAAAGGTGGCCTGTTGCCCCTGCAGATTAGGGTATAAAAGGGACTGAAAATCAAAACCTAGATTGCAGAAGACAGTGCAATCCAGATACTCATCCTAAACCAGACTCCTCCTTCAGTCGGCCACACTGAGAAGCCTGTGCAAAGGCAAGGCTGGGCACCCAGGTCTGCAGAGGCCGGAGCCACACAGACTCCTCAGCACACAGGACTAGCTCTGTTCCCAAATGTTCTCCTTCCCTGGGCTTCCTACGTGCTCCATTCTCCTCAGCCAAGAGGAAATTCAAATATCATTGGAAACAGGCTTGAGCTCCCCCACACTGAGCCCCCCTCAACGCAACAAAGAGCCTTGAGTGTGTCTGGCAAGAGCAGCCCCATGTGGGACAACTAGCCCGAACGCACTCCGGGCTGTTTGCACGTGAGCTGCAGCATGGCTAAGGGAGACTGGTTCACGTGCACACCCCACAACGTGTGGTCATGGGATCCTGGGCTCTGAGGTCATTGCATTGCAATGAGACTTTCACTACAGCCTGAACTGGGGAGATGAGAGCTCACACTAGCAAGAGAGTCAGAGCAGCTACCAGCTGGGGGATGGAAAAGCCAGAAATGTTGGTGATGGAATAAGCTGGAGTTTCACTCTACATATTTCCTGCCTGCACAGTGACCATTGCTTGTTTAGGTAAGTCAGGGCCTGGGAGGGCAGGTTACTTCACAGGGACCCAAACTGATGGGCTACAAAGGCCCATACGTCCACAAACTGCCCCAAACCCTGTCTCAGCCCATCATGTTTTCTTCTCAGTGACAGGATCGCATATTCTCGGGCAAATGGTTCCAATTCATCAAAGCCAGCTCCTTAGACTTGGTTGCCACAAATCACACAGCGACTCAGCTGGTCAGAGGCCAGGTCTGTCCAGGGGGAACACTTACTCTAAGAGGTCATAGACTCTGCAGGTCGGTTAGGTGAAAAAAAGCCCTCACAGCAACACTATTAGTCAAGCAGTAAGGAGAGCACTGACATCAAGTCATCTCTGGCCGAAGGCATTAGCTCCTTTTCAATCAGAAAGAGGATTTATTTAAGATCAGATGTACCCTTGTGCCAGACACAGGCTTAGTGGGGTCAAATTCAGTTTCCTGATGGAAAAACCTTAGGGGAAATGAGCCGGTCTTTGCAGCAACGGGTCTGGATCAGGCCATTCTATAATGAAGTATAGAGGACAAATTAACATCTTACTTCCCTTGCATAGTTCTCCCATGCTCCCATCCAAGACAGGACTGAGAAGAAAGGTCTACCTTCAACTCCTAAGCACCCCTTCCCTCTTGTAGATGTACACAAAGCACCAGTCATACACCATGTGGTCAAAGAATGGTTTTGCTTATGACTGCCTCATCCTATACAAACCTTGACATTAGCCCTTCTGCACAGGTCAAAAAATAAGTACATTTGCTCTAGAATAACCACATAGCAGATGATGGTGATTCTAGGGCAAATGTACATATTTTTTGTCATCCGTTTTATTATCCCACTGCGCATACCAGTAAGGCCTCAGGTTTGGGCTACATCAAGAAATACATGGACTGCTTGCAAAGAGGATAAGGAGAAACAAGTCTATGCAGAGCTCTAGAAGGCCTAGTCTCAAGGGAAATCTTGATGATATGGGTTAGTGAGCCTTAGAAGAAAGAGGTTAGGGAAAAAACGTTAACAGTCAAATGCATAAAAGGTTGTTGTACAGGGGATGGAATCACTCATTTTGCATAGTTATGTAAGTAGTAATGGGCCCAAGTTGCAGCAGGAATGGTTCAAGTATTATGATAAAAGCTTTCCAGTAAAAAGGATATTGAAGCATTGGAATAGCCCGGAAGGATGAGAAATTCTAGCCTGGGGAATATACTGGAGAAGCATCTAGCAGGAGCCCTGAGGCACCACTGACCCTGGGTCCCTTTCAGCCTTCTCAGAAGATGCCACTAGCACAAAGGTGTTTTTTCAGCTAGCACTGTGCATCTGTTTTCCTCAGAAGAATGGAAGAGCCACCAATCATCTTCATTGTCTTCCTAAGCCACAGTGCTTGTCTGTCTCCTCACAAAGACCCACAAAGATACCAGTGCAGGAGTGGAAATGGTATGGTATCTATAAAAGTCCAGGCTTGCCATTCTGATATAACAGCAGGGCTGAGGTATCCCTAGAGAAGTGAGTGAGTTCAAGGTAGGGGCAGTCACAACTAGTGTACGTAGTTAGACAGCTATGGTCCTTGGAGATGTGTGGTGCAGGTGGAGGTCCGCTTAACACAGTAGCAAACTGCAACGTTCACTTACAGCAGCTATCAACCATTCAGAACCAAAGCCAACAAATACAGTGGAAGAGCTTCTGCTCCTGCTCTGCAGTAAGGGCCATCTACCAGGTTTAGCTTAGTTGGTTAGAGCATGGTGCTGCTAACGCCAAGGTTGTGGGTTCAATCCCCATATGGGCTTCGCTGAGGGTTGGACTAGATGATCTCCAGAGGCCCCTTCCAACCTTACCATTCTATGATACTATAATGATACCCTAAGACACATAGCTACTTCATCATGAGAACTCACCCACCATTTTTTCCATAAAGATAGGAGAAATACAGACTGCTGAGTGGACATACCTTCTGTATCTTGTGGACAATAGGGAATAGGCAGGGAGTCTGTTGGTTTATTAGGATAATTCAACATGTCTTGAAGAATGTGTGATCTGCACTAAGAGAGCTAAAATGTTGTCTTGCCCATCAGATCATTTCTGTGGAATATTTTGGATTATTTCCTCATATTGCTTGGCCCAAGTCAGCTCAAAGATGATCGACAGCATTACCAAGATATAATAGCTCTCAGATGACCGCAGAGCCCCCTCAGGGACTGCTATTTTCTTTGATCTCCTGACAGACCACTTCCACACTTTCCTGTGTATGCTTTTACAGAGGAAAACAGCATCAATCTGATCGCGTACAGGAGGCTATACTGGTATAAAGGAAGGTACAGAGCTATACTCTTCTACGGCTTTCTGCTTGACCTTTGACAAGACCATACTCACGGGGCTTGCAGAGCCAGATAGGGCTCAAGGCACCCAGCCTGGACTTCAGCACTCCCCCCTACTCTCCAGAGAGGGAATAGTTGTTTTCTAGGATGCCAGGACAATTCACTGGAATTCACCTCATCTGGAGCACAGCTTTCCCAGTCCAGGCTGTCAGAGTTTTCATACCAGAAGGTAAAGGAGTCTTTATGTGCTTCTGTTAGCCAGACAGCCTCACTCACTGCAGAGCTAGTCTATATTTTAGAGTAGATTTCCCCATGCTGTTTGCACAACAGCTACTGCACTATTAGAGCAGAGGGATTGTTTTCCCGAGATGGGTTTCATAACCCTCAAAGTAACCCCATTGGCAGCTGTTGCCCAGCTTAAGCAGGCAGTGCCTTTTTAAACTTTCATCCCCCTTACTACAAAGGGAGAATCAAGATAAATCCAGCTCTTACACAACCAGAGAAGACAATAGAGGGACAAAGCCACTTCCCTGGTTGCACAGATGCAGGTGACCACAGGAGGGCACTGCTGCCAGTTCTCCTTGAGTTACATTGCAGCCTGTGCCAGAAACCGGGAGCAGAGAGCAGTCTGCTGCACACAGCACTATGTTGATACATTACCCAGTGTTTTGGCCTTCCAGGTGGTGTTTCTGTCATTTAACCACCAACGAATGTTTCAGTATCCTTGATCTATACAGGCGCTGAGCTACAAATTTAATTTCAAGCCTGCAGCTTGGATTAAACTTCTCTCTGAATCAGGGAAATAGTTTGAAGCAATTCTGTCCCCTTCCTTCAATCCAGTCCTGTGTTCTCATTAGCAAGAACCCTCTCTTTGCTGTCATTTATAGAAATTAGCAGCAGAAGTGATGTTATATCACACACTTTCACACCCAGACCTTTAGCGGATCAGCCCCAACACACACACTTCCTCCATCTGACCTAGCTTTGAAATCCTTCAGGCCTCTCAGAGGAAGGGAGGCCACGCAGGTCGCATTCAGCAGTGTCATCCATCCTGCCTGCCTGCCTCCTGGGGCCTGACGCCCCCCTTGCCGAGTGCAAGAGGCAGCAGGGAAGAAGGCTGGCAGCACTTGCACGATTTTCCTTTGGGTGGGAGACATGGCTGCTGCTGTGCACAAGGTGGCACTAGTTCTCCATCGTACCAAGAGGCAGCAGGAACCTGCAGCAAAGGAGCTGCCGATGCAAGATGCAAAGCAGGCATTGGATTACTCCACCATGTCAGGGCATACTGCTCCGCTTCCTGCATGCCCCGGCCCCTCTCTGGATACTGAAAACACCAGTCGACCTGCTTTGGCACATGTCTTTTATCTTACAGATTGAAAGGCTAGCTATAGGCAGCACACCCTGGACACCAGTTCCATGGATGCACTGGATGTTAGCCAAGAACTCGTGTCCAGAAACAGCAAGGGCGGAAGCAAGCAAGGGAACATAATCTTTCCTCCAGGCTTGCAAATTGGTGCTGCAATAAAACAGACTATCTGAAGCCCTCTCTCCCTGTACGGGTGGAAGGTTACAGTAAGTCGCTCTTCACCTAACTCACCCTCTGCTGAGCAACTAATTTTCCCTCCTTCCACTCACTCCTTTCTTCCATAGGTTTCCAGACTGTGACAGCCATACAGCACTTGCTTACAGAACTTAATGATCTTGCTCTGTTCCCCAGACCCCCCAGAAGCAGTCCAAGGCTCCCCTTCCACAGTTTTACCCTCCTGACTTAATTAGGCCTCCAAAGAACCCAGCCTCCAGGCTGGCTGGATGCTCTTTAACCCCCTCCTGCCCAGATCGGCTGATTTAAAGATGTTCAAGTTTTGTACAAAGAAATAATCAAATACTTGCTTGTAAGTGCTGAGCTTAATTTTAACTATTGCTCTACACAAGAAGATTCTTCCTAGCTCCCTTTTTTTCCAAACAGCATCTTTAAACAACGAATGGTGATATCTACAGAAATTGCCTTGATGTTGCAAATCTCTTCCATTCAGAGGCATAAAAAGGTGCAGGAGCAGGTACATGTGTTTTTTTGTCAAAAGCTCGTACATTAGGTCAAAGGAAAGAGAATTTGTGTTCATGCTTCTAAATGGACAATGTCTGTTATAGAGAGGTTACTTGTAGCCAGGTGACCTTGTAAAAGACATCCCAGCCCCTCTGCTTGAGGACAATTCTCCACTAGTACAGCTGAGCTGCAGGGGATCCCGCAGCAAGGGAGGTTGTACAGTGCTGCTGCCAAGGAACAAGGCCACAAAATCTGGGGGCAACTAAGTCGGAGGCTCAGAGCATAAGGCACAAAAAGGTGTCACCTGAGTATCCAGAAATAAAAGAAATGAGGGAACAGGACGCAGTAAACGGGCATTGGAAAGTGGCCAACCCAAGCAGGAGAACGCTGAGGGCTGTTTTACTGTGCTGCCTCGCATCCTTCTCCTGCAGGCTCTGCGCAGTGGCAGCACGAGGGTACATACTTTGCTGGGAACTTCTTACAGCTCGTCGGCTCACCAGTCTTTCAGGCTGAAGGTTCTTTCTTTCCCCAGTACAGCTAGCAAGCAAAGGCTTGGCAAGGGTGACAAAGTCACAAGATTACATTGCCAAAACCCTGGTGCAAAACTTCACTTCTTCTAAACCAATCATTTCCCAGTTAAACTCAGGTGCAGACCACAGAGAGGGTCTTTTGGCATCATTAGAGGAAAAGATTGAGAACTGCTGTAGGAAGTTACATTCCAATTAGCTTCACATCAATCTTGGGGTAAGCATTACAAAGCATTTAAAAGATCAAATGCAAAAGCACAGCTTGAGTAATAGGGACCAAGGTGGTTTCAACGTAAGAACATTTGTGGCTAATCCGATGGAGCTCTTTGAGGATGTAACTACTACAGCAGTCAAAGTGGAAGGAACAGGCAGAGCGCAATTAGGCTTACGGCATGCAGTGGACAAGGCTTTGCCAAAGAAGCTAATGACTGAGATGAGGAGTCCCAGAATAAGTGGATGTGCTGCAGCTTAATGCTCTGGAAATCGCCCAGAAACAAAGACGCAAGCAAGAAGGTATTAATACAAACTTTCTATGTCAGAAAAAGTGATTCCTAGGATGGAGCTGTACAGCCAGCTTGTCTGGAGCAGAACAAAGGGCGGCAAGGTAAGACAGAGAGCTCCCCAGGCTCTGAACATCACGCTCCACGATGCCTCATGCCCCGCACAAACAACACTCTCCTTCCTGAACAGAGCTGCTGGAATTCTGCTTTTCGTGTTCTCTCCCTGATTTTTCTACTCTAATGGATTTGTTACAAAATCAAAACCTCCTTTCAGAACAAATAGTGCCAGAGGCGCACACACAGGCCTCATCTAAATGGGGATGGAACAGTTGTATGGCTGTGATCACATCATGTGAAGCAGGAGCATGAGCTATGCCAGATGGTGCTAATTGGGAGTAAAACTCCCCATATCCTTCCCTCTTTGCAATCTGTAAATCTGCACATGAATAGGAACTGTAGGTGAGTGATGGAAAGACCTCATTTTACCCCGCCATCTTCAGTAGGGATAGAGCTTTGCAATGGATATATATGGGAATAAATTCCAGGTGAATGACAGCTAAGATTAGGGGAACACATCCAAATTCTCAGCATCTTGTAACCCAAGAAGCAGACAGAGATATTTTTTCCACAGCTGCCTAAGGGAGTCAGAAGTTTCACACTCAGTCTCTGCTTTCAGATTCTGCCTGCCTGAACAGTCTGATGTATTTGTTTGCAATCACAAAACGAGAGACAAATCTGAAAGGATATTCATTACCATAGATTTGCTTTTGACAAATGTGAAGTAATCAAATTGATGCCCAAAGCACAGGTCTAACTCACACCAAACATGAGCAGTAAGTCTACTGAACAAAACAGGGCGTCTTTGCTAGACTGGGACAATCGTAAAGGATTGGGTTGTGCACTATGCACACAGCCGCATGCATGAACTAAGCACCTGAAGTGCCATAAGCTCTTGAGAATTTGGTTCTGTTTATTTTTATTTCTGTGCTTGTTTAATAAGAGAATTTTTTTTTTTTTTTTTTTTTTTAACTCATGCTGGAGTAAAGATGAGGTTTTTCAGCTATATTCCTTGGATTCACTGTTTGATTGCTATACTCAAGAGATAAAGAGCCATTTTCAACTTTAGGTACATGGATTGGAGACCCTATCCAAAGGGGTTCTGCACTTCCTGAAAGTCACAATGCTACATGGCATCTTCCTGTGGCAGTCAAGATTCAAGTTCATTAATCTGTCAGCTTCTATTACCAAGTATGGTATTGGGCCAACTTAAAAAAAAAAAAAAAAAAAGGTAAAATATTCTTGACTCCTGGAGCATTTAGCACAAAGAAACTCACCATGACCCTACAGCAGCAGAGGCTGCACAAATTAATAATGCACCTGTTTGTCAGAGGAGGAGGCAAAGCACAGTGGAGGGTCACCAAAAGATTTTGGGATGCAGTCACACAATTTACAACAACGTAGATTATTTTCATGTGAACTTACTTCTCCATTCAAGCACGCTGCAACAACTTACCAATTGTATCACATTGCCTCAGAGAGATAACTATATATCTATGTATTTAAACTAATGCAGGGGACCTGCCCCATCACAAACTTTTCTCCAAAGGCAGCCTCAATGTACAATTGGACCTATAAAAAGTCAAAAAACCCTGTCTGGCTCCATTTGGCTCATCTAGTGACCTCTACTAACTGCCACTGAAACATCAATGCTGTTAAATATTTCAGTAACAATCAAATTAGCAACACTGTGACCATCAGAATCGTCACAGCAGGATTCCTGGCATATATTTGACTATTACATTTTCTTCAGCCTTACTAATTCTGACACTTTACTATGCATCGCTGTGCTAACTGTGTAGCCTATGGTGTAAATCCAATCATTGAAATGAGGTATTTTGTTTTTTAAAGGGTGGCATTAAAAAAGTACAGGCAGAACTAACGGGAAGAGGAACAGCCCATAGTGATAGACAGTTGAAGTGTCTTAAGCCAGCTTTACTGCTAGAGAAAAGATAATAGTGAATAAAATCCTTCTAATCTTATCAGTGGTTTTACACTGTAAAAGAATTGCCGAGCTCTGCAAAGCAATTGCATTTTATTTAGCTGCAAGTTCCTGCAGGAAGGAAAGTCCATCCTTGCTGAACCCCCTTCTCATGGGTGGGCTGTGATCACTCAAGGGCTGATGTGCTTTTATAGTGCAGGCAACTGGGCGTCATCAGACCACTTCTCTGATTAAGGCATTTCAAAAACATGCAAAAAGGGTTTCCTTGCTTTGTGCCTTCCAGGCCTCCTCCCTCCTCTGCTATTTTACTTCCTTCTTTAAACATTTCACATTTTTCTTTGTTATCATTAATACTTTAATTGCCTACCTGTTACTGATGGTGAAAAACACATTCCACAAAAACAAACAAAAAAAAAAAAAAAAAAAACAGGGTTAGATAGCCAGCTGGGGGAAATCAGCAGCATAGAGCTGGGGCCATGTCAACTCACTTCAGCTCAGATACATAGCAATAAAGTTACTGCCTAAAGGAAAAGGCCAGCACTATTTCTTACTGTATCTCTCAAAGTGTATGAATGAGTATACATACACATATAAACACACACACACACCAGTGGGAGAAATTTTGATGCTTATTCCAGAGTTTGCTTTCTTTGAAAGAAAAAAAAAATTGCTCGTATGGTGCAGAACTCTTTTTACTGAGGATGAAAAAGTGCCTGGCAGAATTAAGTCCAGGAAAGCTACAAAACTAACTATACTGAAAATGATGAAATTGGATCACCAAAAACATGAGGTTCCTGTTTGTACAGTATTTCTTCCCTGTAGGCCTCCAAGAGCCGTGGACAGTACAGGCAGAGAGGTACTGTCTGCAAGCTCCACCTCTTGATGATGTGTTGGTCTTTGTAACTAATTTTTCAAGCTGATGCAGGGTTTGCTATAGTTTCTATACTAGAGATGCTCTCTGCCTCCAGACAAACTTCACCAGACTAATGGCACAGCTGGGTGCCTGGGATAATTCAAATGGCTTCTTTATTGTTAAACAAGCAACAACTTGAGGCACAGTTTGATAGCCATTAACTTCTCAGGAAAGCATGCATGGACTTCTAGGGCAGGTATCTGGGAGAAGCTGATGTCCATACACATTGTGCAACAACTATTTCCCTTCTCCTCCTATCTTTCCATTTAAAGTTACTTCCAACATAACCACAACCTCACAGTTTAAACAAACATGAACAAAAATCACAAAAATACTTTTGTACGTGCCACTATTCCACTCACTCTCCTAGGTATAGCTTCCCCGTTTGCGATGCAGAAGCGATAGGGAGGGATCTTTTACGCTCTGCTTGCAGACTAATCTTTCTGCAGGCTTTTGACTACTAATGACTTCAGTGACCAGAATATTTCTGAATGAAAAACTGCATATGTCAGTGGCTGAAAAGCACTACAGAATAAATGCTTTGTATCTTGTTACTTATCCTCTTTACTCCAGTGGACCAGTTACTTTCTAGAACACTACTAGTCAGCTGGAGGAGGTGCTGAAGAGAAAATGGGCTGCACGCTCGGAGTCCTAACACAGGCATATTCAGAGAAGCAGAGGATAATTTTGTACATGTTTCTGAAGCTGTTTACACCTTGCAATCAACTCATTTCACTAGGAGTCTTTTGAAATTTAATGGGACAAACATCCATGTGATTTGTCATCTTCTTCAGGTTCAGATCCCTGGTTATAATTTAACCCACATAGTGTAATATTTTGTATGATCTTTTTTAAAATCTATTTGCCACTCTTTCATAAATTCATTTCTTCTAGGCTTTGTCTTCAATCATCACATGGCTTGGAATAACTGAATGAGCATCATCCAGTGTTTTCCTATCCTCAGCAGCTTTAGGATGTTAAGGAAAAATATGAAGAGATATCTGGCTCATAAAATCACTCTTCTTCCCCACCTAGCATTTTACTCTCCATTGGCAGATTACATCTCCCATCAGAGCTCATTACTGATGCTCTTAGATTAGCATCAGGAAATCTTTTGGAGTTTTCTTTACTCACAAATGATAAAAAGTGCTTTTTGTTTTCTCTCCTTGCTGCCCTCCCCCCAACTAGAAATCTGAAACAGCACATTCAGAAAGATGGAGTTTGGGGACAAAAAAGGTGCTTCCGACCCTGAAGATGACAAATTAACTGTCACGTTATGTAACCAAGTGCGCAGCAAAGGAACAATGAAAGACACTTACTAGATTAACTGGTTAAAACTAGGAATTCTTTTCTTTTTCCCTTGTCAGATCAAACAAAAAATTATTATTACTATCTTAGTTGTAAATTCTGTTTTATAGAGGTCAAACATATAAGCTAATGGGTGCAAAACATTCTCCCTCACTTTATATTGCTACACACCTATGTGACAAACAAATATGCCTCCTTAAATGTTTCTTTTGTTCTGAACTTCTCTTGGCTGATGTAATGGCAATGAAAAAGCATAAACTGTTACAATAGCCTGGCCCCAGAGACTGTGTGTGACGGAAAATAAGCTAACTTAGATAGGCTGGTACTGCATGCAAACCAAAGAATAATTAAAATAAATAAAAGGCATCAAATTTGGTATGATTAAGCCTATGATTGTCTGACTACTGCACACAGTTCACTTTCAACAGACTACAGTTTAATATTTTGATTTAAAGGGAAATCTGAATCAGCTAAGTAACCACCCTGATGTGAACTGGAAACGGTGAAATACAAATTTACCAGTTGCTTATGCCAAAAAAGCTGCTCAAGTACTCAGAATCTAACATAATCCTAAGAAAGGAGTCCCCGCTGCTAACTTCTTCATTTGTAACATCTCACTGACAGCAAGCAGTCTCCAACCCCCAGCTGCTGTGGGTCGTCCTTTTCAGGCTGTTATCCCTATGCACTGTTCAATCTCGGAGCACCTCTGTGAAAGTACAGTACTTAAGGACTAAACTGTGCAACCTTTAAGCAGAAGAGTTAACGAAGACCTATGCAATGGCAGTGCTTTCTTATCCATCCTAACCTGCAACTGCCTTCCAAGCTTTGTCCTGTCTCAAAAATGAACAGGAGAAATGGAAGGGATCACAGCTTCAGCACACTCCAGAGCACTAGAAAGATTTTGTAGGACTAAACCATTAGAATAGAGGTCTAGAAAGCTTACCAGATAGTGACACTTGCACATTTCTAGTTTTCCATGCTAGACAGGGATAGATGCCACTGCCACATTTATGAAGCAACATCACCACAGACCAAAACATCAAAGTACCTCACCCTTCCACAGAAGTATTTGAGAGGTTATGCTAACCACTTTATTTAAAGGTGGTCAAAAGCCTCTGCTGATAGTTGTCAAGATTACAAAAGCATTATTTTGTTACAGAATTCTGAAGAGTTCTTCCCCTCTGCCCCAACTTAGGATAATTTAAGTCAAGTAATTGTATTCTACCTACATGTTGCAAATTATATGAAACCGATTTCTATTAGAAAATGATTTCTGCAAACACCAGTGGACTAAGATAGCCATAAATCTCCATACATCCCCAGACTTTCTTAAACTCACTCTTATTTCTAAATGTGCTGATTATCCAGAAGTCCAACTGGGGTGAAAAGGAAGCTGCTCAGCTCAACAGTGAGCTGCCTTATCATGAGCTGGTAGGTCTAACTTGAGACTTTCGCTTTGTAGATTTTGGCCCTACTACACAGCATGTGAGTGTCTACAGCCAAGAAGCACTGGCTGCGCGCTCTTAACCTGTGCATGGTCTTTAATCAGAAAGTGAATCTCTGGCAAGATGTAGACACTGGTCTGTTTTGCTTTTCATCAGCATCCGCCATCCCAAATTCGTAATAGTAAATGAGATAAATATTATTTCAGCAAGGTGCCTTCTGCTGCAACAACGTTGTATGTTCAGTGTCTCTGCCATCACTGTATCGTCAGAAAACTAAAAGATGTTGCTGCAGGGGCGCCAACAGCAGCGAGAACACTTCCTATATTGGTAGTTTCAAAAAGAGTGGTTGTAGACCACCAGCTTTTCCAGGTAGGTGCGGACCTCTACAGAGTAAGTTAGATACTATCAGCAATAGTCTTGCTTTCATTGCAATTTATAGACCCACGTGAAGTAGTTCACTGAGCTGCCAAGTATACAAATTAAAAACTACTGTGCTATACAGTTTACAGCAATGCTGTAAAACTGAACATAAAACAGGGACTACACAGAAGATACAAATTACAAGAAAAACTCCCGAGCTATAAATATATAGAGAGATTGGCATATCCCTTGTAACATTTACTTCCTATTCTCTCTCATCCCACAGAATATTGAAGGAGGGGAGAAAAATCAAGACAGTTGCTTGCAATTTATTTCTACCCAATGCACTGCACTGAATATTTTAAATATACATGGAAAAAGATTCAGCAAAACAGGTATCTATATCCTTTTCACAGTGTCTTCATTATTGAAATGACAGCAAAACATCATATCCTACTGATATAGCAGCAGTTGGACAACATTCAGAAATGCAGTTCATGAAGACATTATGAGCTGTCTGTTGTCATGGTAACATCTCAGGTAAAAATAATTTCTTGAACAACTTAAAAACCACATCACTTCCACACGACAGATGGCATAAATCTTAGTCCTTCTCTTACACTCCAGAGTAAAAGAGTTTAGACTCTAGTTCTATAAAATTCTGTTTGTTGAAGAAACCCCTTCTCCAAGGTCTATCTCATACCATCACTCCCATAACTTGAGCACAAGAAAAATCAGGGACAGTACAGGAAGAATAAAGGTGACATGGAAAAGAAGCAAGCACCCCTCTGTGCAGGACTTCCCAAGGTGCTCTGAAATTATGACCCTACATAAAACAGGGAAATTAATCCAGTAGCGTACCAGGGAACACAACCCATTCTCGTAATTCCTAAAGCCCTGCCCTACTTTTACACTTTCCAATAAATGAGAAATGTTACAGACTTCCATCACAGAAGCAATGCAGAAAGCAACGTGCGAACAATTTTGTAAGTTTTTTATCAGATTTTTTTTGAAGATAAGAAAGCTGTGAAATCAGTAACATCCATAAATAAACAAAGACAGTCCTCTTCACCCTACCCTCTAACCACTGTTAGGCCAAAGTGCCAGAACATGTGAACTAGAAGTATTAGTGTGCGACAGTGGTGAAATAGCTCATCGGACTAAACCACACAGCTCATGAAATCCAGAATTTCCCTCTGCCAAGTCATGGTCTAATGAAGTTATTTCAATATACTGACTCAACTCCCCTGCTTTTATAAATAGGTGGAATAAGAGTTGCTTCCCTTCCTCAAAAGGGCTGAGGACAAGGCAGACTACAAATGATGATGTTATTATTAAAAAAACCCACAACACTGCTGCACTCACACTATTATTGGACAGTATCACAAATCAGAACAAAAAAAAAAACCCTACACTTCTCCAAAAATAGCATGTAGCATTCGTTCTCATAAAAAGGAGCAGATACCGATAGCTACTGTCAGAAAAAGCCGAAGATTTTACAAGTGAATCTGGCTGTTTAACAGGAAGAATTCAAAGTATTCTGGGAGATCAGCAAAAGGAGTATTAGGCCCCCTCCTCCATCGTTTCTGCTTTACTTTTATACTTATCTGCTATTTTTCTCTCAACTACTTTTCTCAACAAGTACACCTCTAGGTATTTCTTCATCTCTAAGCATGAGCAAGGTAAACCCTGACCTTAATTTACAAGCACACTGTGTTGCTTGTAGCTTTGTAACACAAACATACTTTGTTTACTCTTACCTGTTTCCTTCATTACATCTCAGTGTAGCTTTCTCTCGGCCATTTTCTCTACAAGCTCAAATCACTTAAAACCATCCTTTGCAGCAACAAATATAATCTTCATAAAGATTAAGTGTTCAGTACTATCTGTGGATGAAAACATTTTTCTTCTATTGTAATGGTCAAAGCTATAACATATTCACACTTCAGAGTAGCAAGATGTGCTGCTCTGTCTGACCAGTAACTAAATCAGAGAAAACTACTTCACTTGATTCTGTGATCAGTATTTGGCATTATCTAATACGGTAAGTTACATTCAGCTTAGAAGTAGTAGGCAAAAGAAATACTGTCACACATACACACATTCTAAAAATATTAAAAAGTTACTCATTTAAGCAATGAATTTAATCACAAGGTCAAAAAAACATACAAGTTTTTAGAACTATTACTTGGATTAAAGAAAGAATAAAACAAGAGCTGTGACAACAAGTTATTGTAGAACAGATACTGGAAGAATATTCTCCCCCACATCCTCTAGTGTAATTCAAACACTCCAAAATTCAAATTCAGTGAATAAAAGGATGTTTCTTTAAACTGAAAAGACAGCTGCATGAGAATGAACACGACTAACAGTCTGCTTGATTTGAGCCATCTTACCACTAACACAGTAACAATGAAAAAAGTGACTATTTCACTGTTAAACAATTTTCTTCCACTTTAAATCAGATATCGCTATTCAACACAGCTCTGCAATACCTGAAAGAGAAATCTCTGCATATTGAAGCTGCAATAATTTTTTCTGCTACCCACAAAACCAGGGTAGCAAGTTGAGACACATTGTAATTTTTGTCAACAGTACTGCCAAACTGGTTTGAGATAAGATTTTTTTTTAAGAGCATATTTATACCAAGTCAACAGCTGAATCACAGGAATTATGCTTTTTTTTCCCAGAACAAAAAAAAAAAAAAAAAAAAAAAGAAAAAGAAAAAATAGAGTTGTGGAACTGTTCTGTTCAAGGTCTAGATGAAACCAAATTCATTCTGGCTCCAGTATTAGTTACAAGTGTCCTGTCTTTAACTACAGAAACCAGTACCATGTGCTTTCATTAGATGGTAACACAATTATAATGCAATATTGTTCAAAAACATTAGTAAAAAATAAAACATGCCAAATTATGATAGAGTTGTGAAATACAGCCAACACCCATAAAAGAAAACCTTCAGAAGATTTACTTCTATCTGTAAAGCTCTATTCTCATCCCAATGACCCTGGTCTTAATACCTTCTCCTGAAGGCTGCAGGTCAACTTCCAATCTTGGAGCCTCTCTACCATACAAGGAGAGTGGGAAGTACAAGTGACAACCTTTGTAAGCGCACATATTTCCTCTGAGAAACAGTAACACTCAAAGCAGCTTGAATGTTCTCTGCAGAGCCTGTGAAAGATTTTAGCAAATACAAAGCACGCTGAGAGTGAACATTATGTTATTCTCAACCAACGCATTTTTCAAAGTAGACTTAACTCATGAGTTTGTATAAGGGGTTATTGTAACACAGGAAGACAACTGAAAACGGGAAAAAAATGAAAATGACATCAAACTTGCTAAATACGTATTGTTTATTAAGGCTTGTATTCTCCTAGAGGAAAAAGTTAATCTGATGCTGTCCATTACCCTTACAGTCAGTAACAGTCCAGAGACAGAGTTATACGTTCTAAATACAAGTCTAAATGATACAGCTTAAACTTTATTTAAATTGGAGGTCCTTTTGGAGTAAATAGTTTTCAGAAGATATTTGCTTTCTAATATAGTAAAAGATCCTCTACAATAAACACGTGCAGATCAGTGTGCTAGAGCAGCAGACATGAGCACCATTTCCATGCTTAATTGGAACTCCAGTTGGTGACAGGTTCTCCGAAGGTCCCCTCACTCCACAAAAACATGACAGCAAATTCAGTTTCTTAAAACAGGTTTTTTTACTCATCCAACAGAAAAAAATTAGACATACACACTGTCAATTTTAAACATCTGAGGCATAATCCATCATATTATCCGTACTATTAGTTCCTACGTTAAAGCTCAGCATTATTGGTATAAAAAACTTTAAATGTAATTAGGATTTCGGGGGGTTGGAGGGGAGTAATGAAGGGAAAGATTAAAAATGATCTGCAATTAACTAATAACACCTGAAAGCTGAAACAGGTTTAAACACATTGTCCAAAACCCCTGCAATGTTGATAGCATCACATTATTATTTAATTATTAAGCTACAAAACCATAAAGCAGAATTATGGCCGAGAGAAAGCATCTCGCTCACTCTTGGCAGGATATGGTATAACAAATGCACACTGAAGCACTGGTTAACAGAATGTAAAAGGGAAATATTTTCCAGAGAAATAATTTCACTGACAATTTGATTTTCTACTAGACAGAAAAAAACAACATGGCGCATTAGCAATTTTAAGTGTAATTGTACAGATAACTAAAGAGGCATAGCAGCTGCACAAAGTGATCTGAAATTTATTCTTTTCATTTCAAAATTCTGAAGTGCAGTATCTTAAAATTTTTTAAAATGACAAAAACCAATGCATTTTTTTTTAACGTCTGTCATGAAAAAACAGGGTTTGGGGTGAAAATAAAGGAGAACTTGTCATGTATTCTCCATAATGTCTATTAACCGGCTAGGAACATAATTTGAGCCAAAATAAAGTCTTTGGGAAGCATTAACACTTTAATATGCTCATGTATAGGTCCACCGTAGGTTAATATAACTGTTTACCAACTTAAAAAAATAAAAACAGACACACCTTTATTAATGATTTCTACAGAATTTTACATAGAAAAGGATACAAATTAATGCAGATCCACTTGGGCAAAAATAAACTACAATGTACTTAAAGATGCAACAACTTAATTTCCCCTGCACGAGAAGATATATTGGAGCTGAAAGCTTTAGTTTGTCCTGATGCCAGGATACAGCACCAGAATACTTAAATTTTGTTTCTCATAGTCGAATTCAATATCAGTTCTAGTATATATAGCAAACTGTATATGTTTATTCTTATTGTTTGTTTCGATTCTGACGTTCCTGCAAAGAGAAAAAAAGTTAAAAAATAGTTAAGAAAGTCTAGTCATATTAACAAAAAAAAGTTTTAGGTAATTATAGTTGCACAGATGTGATCCCCAAATATGAACATACACTTTTTATAAAATGTAGCAGCATATATCATATATACCCAAGTCCAAAAATTCAGTAAGATTCAAATATTAAAGTACAGCTTCACATGGATCAGCACAGTTAATCCAAACCGACAGCAGATGAAGGTCACAGCAAAAACATATGGAGTATCAACACTCACAAGTGGAAATGAGGCCTTCAATATTCTACTTTCTGGATTACCTCAGCTACTGCAGTAGTAGGACAACCACTACAAGAACAGTAAGGAGACAGTACATTACTGAATTCCTCAGAAGTATAATTCAAACATATACAAGTGACTTAGGAGTATAGTTACATTCAAAAAACAGGATTTGAGCTCTCTCAAAAAAAATCTGCTCACAATTATTTTCTACTTATTAACTACTCTGGGAGACACTGTGGAATACCTGACAAGTCACAGGAAAAAAAAATCATCAGGTGGAAGAAAAGTGGACCGCATGATGGTCTGATAAAACCAGCGTGGCTAAACAGAACAACCCAAGAACTTCTAAAAGCATCCTAGTTCAGAAGCCAATAGTTACGAAAGCAGTAAATAGTAAGAGCAAATGTCTCAGAGTAAAATAAACAAAGCTATTCATAGTAGAGGCTCTAGAAAAGGGCTTATACAAGCTGTTCAGCAACACAATAATAAGAGAAGGAGGACTTTTTAGCAAGTGCTTCAGACCATCAAAAGTTCCAGAAGTCTCTCCAAAAAGCATCCAGAGGTTCAGAGTTAGAGCTCTAGAAAGTACCATTTACTGTTTTTAAATAAACTCAATATTATCATATTTTTCTTAGGATATGGCAATTTATAAGCTGAACACTGACCATCTGACATTCACCTTTGTTTCCCAATTGTATTTTTCCTATCCTAAAAAAAACACAACTACCATAAAACATGCTGCAGTATTTTCAGGCCAGTGTATTTTTTCCCATTTATTTTAGGTAAGACACTATGCAGATTAAATAGAAAGAGCTCTGCCTTACTGATTTTCATCCTAATAGTCTTCAAAGTAAAATACCTACTGCAGAATAGGCATGTAAAGACTCAACTCGAATACACACTATATTTGAATGGCTCAATATGGCATCAAATTTTGATCTACAATACCTCAAGTACCATGTTAAATGACCAAAATGAAGAAATTCTACTAGATGGACCTGCTGAAGCTTAGTTAGACTTTATGCTGTTACATGACATGACAAGCTGAGGTCCCCAGCTGTGCAGAATCTACTTAGTAGAGTAAAACCCTCTATTTCAAGTAAGAGGATTGTGAAATAGTCAAAGCATAAACAACAGTCAAATCCTAAACTAACACCTTTGGCTTTTACTCAGGTTTTACTTGTTCTGTGGAGTCCTTCCATATAAAACTCATCTCCTAATCATTTCCCTTGGAATATAAAGCTTTTTTTGAATTTTGCCAAACATTTAAAAACAGTTCTCATTTTATGCTGTGACCAACTCAAGGAGCATAGAGTCTGTTACACCTGCAAATGGGCTGTTAGTTTCTGCCTCCAGGCACAACAATATTAACATCTGCATTTTCATAATAAAATGAAGTCAACAGAAGTTCTTAACATAAGACTTAAGGCATAAGTAAAAATACTGAAATTGTTTTACAGGATTAGTAAAACAGACTGTGTAAAGTGATACAGATTTTTTTTTAAATCTATACCCCCATCTTCTACTTGCTGACTTATTATCAACTGTCAATGAAACTCATTTCTTAGTGATACTACACCTAGTATGTTCTGATACTGTATGTTCTTAATGAAAAGAACTTATAGCTGCTTGCCATTTCAAAGAAAAGGTAGTTAGAAAGAGGTATGCCTGGAATAAAACTGCATCAAACCAAACGTATTTTCAGGCTTCCAAAAAAGCAGTTGTTCATTCTACTACTTTTTCTAAGGTGAGAAATACCCTTTCTTCATTTCATCACTGTACTATGCCCTCACCCTAGTATTTCCCATTTCCATCTTAAGTAACTTTAAAGAGCTTGTTTTGTAGTCATCCACTGACTCTCATAATCCCATTTTCTTCAAAAGTCTAAGTCTCCCATTCTCATGGACCAGTCCCATATAGACAGGATACAGGCTAGCAGTGGACACTTCCACCAAGCATCTGAGAAGTAGGTGGGAGGCTCACGGCATTCAGAGTTATCTTAGGCTTTATAATTCAGTAAAAAGTGCTTACTTATTGAATAAATTTATTATGGCATTCCCTCCTACCTTGTTGCTTTCTTTCTCTCTCAGGGGCTATTCTAAGTCTTCCTTTTAAGAAGTGTCTGAAACCACAGAAACTGGCAAGGAGTTTGATGTAAAAATTCTTCATGCTCTTGAGTATGGCTGCTTTGTAGATGATCTAACTCAAATTCTCTCCCTGATTGCTTTTAGCACTACTGCAAGTGAGAACAAGTAGTTTTCTGAGTAACTAGCAAAGCTTTGTTCATTTTGGTTCTGAAGATCCAACTGGAGCATTGTTAGGTTCTCGTCTCCTTGGGAATTCTCTGGTATCTCAGAGGGGAGCTCCTGTTGCACACTTCTCACTGGTGACATCAGTATGTATAGTCTTCAGATACAGGAAAGACTGATTTTCACAAAACTTGCAGAAACTTCCATTTTGAGACACCTATCCCTGTCAAACCTTATTCCCTACACTCCATCCCCAAACTGTCAACTTTCCTGCTAAACCTCGTCTGTCAAGATCAGTAGGATGAGAGTATTCATCTTCTCTGACACAGAAATATAAATACTATCTTTAAATCAGGAAACACAATTAAATGAAACTTAAATAGCAATGAATTTAAATAGCAATGAATTTAATTTTTAGTTTTGGAGGAAGGGCAGAATTCCATCCTTAGAAGTTCTGCACCAATGAATATGCTCAAAAAAAAGCATGCTGCAGGTAATGTCTAAACAACATTAGAAAAAAATAAGTATTCTAAACTGCTAACATGTACTAGCTAACACTTTACCATATTTATTAAAAGTATCACCCAAAAGAAGAAATGATAAATTTGGGAATTCAAGAGCTGAGATGGACTGCACAGCTGTTTCAATATAACACCAAGATCTACATATTGAAACAGCCAAGTGCCTTGACAGCAGTAAAGCAGTCTTGGTACAATAATTAGAACCACCTAGCTAAATACAGGTTTGTGAAGATAAACTGCTGACTTTTTACAGTAGGTCAAACCCCTGTCCAGCACACGACACAAATTGCAAATGAAAAAAAAACAAAACATTAAGATGTGCAAAAAGTTTATTTTCTTTACTAAGTTTTTTGATTTTGGAAGACGATTTTGTAAAAAGTGCACAAGTTTGTTTCTAGGGAATGTGAATAATTAATACTATATTATACTACATTTGCTTTTTAAATAAGCTTTCTCACAAACTTGAAAACTGTTTCAAGAGCATGAACTTTGATCACGTAAATTACTTCGTCAACGCAAAGTTGGATCATATTGGCCCTAGGCACTGAATTTACTAAGAAAAAGCGAGGCTCAGGAGAGATTTCACGACCCTCATTCTTTGGTTATTTCATTCTATAACCCAGTTCCCTTCTATTATTCCTTTACCAGGTTCTGGGCCACTAAAATGTGCTGAGATAGTTTACTACTATGGCAAATCAAAAGCTGGACTTCTATCCAGCCATGATCAAATCTCCCCCCAATTCTACCTGATGATACAGTCCTTAATGTTGGTAACGCTGATGAGCCTTTGGCACTTCAGTAAACTCATCCAAGATTAAATTACAGCTGTCTAAATTGACAACTGTCATTTGACAATTTAGAGTTAACACAGAGGTTCCTAGCTCAGTTAAACTCACAGAACACACGCTGAACCATATTCTGCACGTATTAGTTAAGGAAACATTGGCCTGCAACAAACTGAAAATACATAAAAAAAATTTAAATATTAATGGATCTCATTGCATAGATCACACAAAATCATTCTTTCTTACTGAACATTTACTGTGTAAATGAAATAATGTTCAAGCATCCCATGTGCAGGGTTTTTTTTAAAAAAAGAATTCCAGTCCTTTGTAATGGTGATAGGGATGAAATGGAAGCACAGATTTTTAACAACTAATTTTACTGATAAACAAAAGTATGAAGACTAAAAGTATATGGCAATTTGAAAGCCATTTAAGATGGTACATATATAAACAGAGAAGCCATTTCAGCTGTAAGACAGTTATCTTAATTAGCACTCAGATTCTTCAAAAATTGTCGTAGGAAACAATTTTGTAATGTCAAGGATGATTCAACTTCTGCAGTAGGAACTTCTCAACAATAAGCATTTAGTTGTGTGCATATCCTGCAAGGAAGTCTTCCAGCAGTAAACTGGACTTCTAAAATTTGTTTATTCAAAGAAGGAAAAAATGTCATTAAATTCCTAAATAATAGTTTTATAGACTGCAATAAAATGAACAGTATCTGTTTTTTACTCCATTATTATTGATTTACTTTATTTCTCTAGCACTGCTATCTTCCCTGGTTTATATTGTCCTGTATTCAAAGTTGTTCAGGTGAATCTAAGAAATGTTAAGTTAGACTTAAGAGTTTATTTCTGGCTTAAATGTGGCAGAAAAAACCCAACCAACTTTGGGAAAATGATCTTGTTAAAAAGCAGTGACCTGATTAAGAATATTGCATATTCACTTGAACCGAAAGTGGGAATAATAGTGTACATTAAAATAAACCAAAGTGGGGTCAGCCCAACAGTTGAGCATTAGGCACAGTAACTACAAAACCACTTCAGCTTTCAGCACACAGCCATCTGATCTTCCGTAGGCCAGTAAGTTAACTGTTCAAGAATAGATCTCATACCACTTTCACTACTTGATGTAAAGAAAAGCTCCAACTGTTTAAGCTTTCCCAGTACTCCCACCCATCAAAGGCACATTATTCTCCCCTCAAGACTTGGGAGCAAGTCACAGGGAAGCTGAGTGTTAAAAAAACAAACAAACAAACAACAAAAAAAGGCAACCCCTGACGCACTGTAAACACTTGACAAAGGAACCCAGGTTTTTCAATTCTCTTGCACATAAAGAAACTGCTCTTCTCAAGGTAGAGGTTTCATTAAATATAAAAACTGGTACTGGTCTGCTGAAGCAACAAAGTGTTGATGTAAAAGCATTTAAGCTTTAGCTTGCAGAACCCCACAGAAAGCACAAGACAAACTTCAAATCTTAAACCCTGATTTCCTCTATTGTGTTGAGGTATGCTAGGCACAGCATACCAGATGGCTAGAAGCACCTGGGCTAAAGTTCTTGAGACATATATCTCTTTCTCTCATAATTTAAAGGTACATTCTAGATTCTTCAAAGCAATCTTATCTGCATTTTTAAATGGTAATAGAGCCTTTAAAATGGCAACTTCAATTTCAGCTCCAGGGACATGCATTAAGCCTCTGCTTCAGAAATATTTTGAGGCAAACGTGAACTGCACTAAACCAGCCTGTCAAATAAATGCTTTATTTGAAATGCTATACAAAAAAAAAAAAAAAAAAAGTGTATGAAATACTATCAAGTAACTAGGTGTTACTTTGCTATTAACTGTACATCCAAACACCTAATATCCTATCAGTCCATTATGTTCAGACAGCCTAGAGAAAGACATTCTTGAAACTGGGGTTGTGGGATGGATAGAGGACAGACGACTCTTGGAGCAGACTAAGGTCATGAAAGCATATGTAAATATTTTTACTACACTTTCCCAGTTACTGTCCAAACTGCTCCAACTACATCCTCACTCAAGACTTCAAGAACTAGTAGACATATTAGACCTGGGAACTGAAAGCCTTTATTTACCCAAATAATAATACAAGTAAGTTCAGCAGAGGGAACACAAGCTTTCTAGCACTATTTCAGCAATTTTATGCAATTCTTTCTTTTCCAGAGAGACCAACTGAACAGACAAGATGAGGCAGCAATATGATTGCTCTTACAGCTCACATACAGATTTCACATGCCAACAAGGGCAACAACTTTGGTAGCCCCGTTCTGTCAGTGTTAAACACTTCACATTTATGAGGCAAAAAGCTTGTTAAGTGGCAATCACTGGCAGAAACCTATTCTGAAACAGAAACCAGTTTCTATTCTATTAACCATTTGAAGATAAAACAAAGACCAAAAAAACTGGACATAACATTCCTTTACCTGTATCACTGCTTAACTTTTTGCTCTGAAACTCATTTACCAATGAAATTGTCACAGACAAATAAGTGTAGGTTTGTTGTTAAATACACAAAACTATCAAGCTGAGAGATGTATTAAAAATATTTTGAATTCCTACTTACATTTTTCCACCATAGCAGCCTTCACATTTCATTTTCCCCATATCTGTGTATAAAATAAATTTTTTAATAAGTTTACCTTCCGCACCACCTCCTCCTCTTCTTGGCGCTTTTCATAATGAGAAAAGTCATCAAAGATGGAGGTCGTGTGCTTGTAAGTAGCAATAATTTTAAGCACTTGTTTTGCTTTTTCTAAGGGCACCTCCTGTGTATCACGGGAGTTTGTAACTGGTTTGTTGTCATTGTTCTCCAGCCTGATGTGTCGGAGCTGGTTGTTGGGCACATCCTTCACAAAGATCCACTTGACATCGAATTTCCCCTTCCACTTGTCCTGAGACCAGACACCTGCACTGGTGCCATAGTCCACAGGCGATTTCATCTCTGCTACTCCACAAAAATGTCCACTGCCATTGACACTGAATAGCAAGTAGACCGGACCCTTACTATTCATGGAACGAAAAGCACTGTCCAGGCGTTTGTTGCCATGTTCTGTACTACACCAAATAGAATACTTAATGGAACGATGAATATCATCCTCAGAATAGCTCTTTATTATGAACACACGTCCATTTTTAAGGTTCCATTCAAAATCTTTAGGGTTATAGCTGTGAGCAGCTTTCAGTTTTTCAAGAACAGGATGGGATTCGCCACTTGGAACAGGGTTAGGCTGGGTACTGCCAGCTGAGCTGCTATCATTACCAGTTCCTCCACTTTGGCCAAAAGCTGCATTTCTGTTGCGAGGAGCTACCCAGCGGTTTTGAGGCGGCTGCTGAGGGCTCTGATACTGTGGTTGGGTCAACGGAGGAGGCTGAGCCGGAACAGGCTGAACAATCTGTTGCTGTGGCTGCGGAACAGACTGAGGAGAAGGTATCTGTTGAGGGGCAGGAACTTTTGCCACAGGACCCTTATTGTCCCAAGTACCTATGTCCATATTGTGTTTTATAGGTGGTGGAGGCAGAGCTCCTCCAATTACAGGTCCAGTTTTCGTTTTCATTTTAGGCTGTGGTTTTGCAGGCTTGCTAGCGATAGCAGCCCAAGAGGTTGGTTTAGATACTGGCAAGTTTACACTAGATCCACTGTTACCAGAGAGGGCACCTGTCATCCCAGCGCTGTTGACAACAGAACCTACTGTTTTCACAGCAGAAGTTGTAACATCTCCACCAATCTTAAGTCCAACCATTCCCTGCTCAATACTGTTCATTCCAGGAGCTTTGTTTAATGTGTCATTATGAAATCCTGTTTGTCCATCCACAATGGTACCGCCCAGTGAACTAGGTGGATAACTGTAACTGCTCCCATACGCCGAACTTTGAGTTTGCTGTCCTTGGGATCCACTTGTTCCCCAAGCTGAGAAGGCAGGATTTTCAGGGAAAAAATTAAACCGGTGTTGATAGATGTTATTTCCCAGACCCCCAGGCTGTCCAAAAACAGCATCATGCATAAAATGGTGATCTCCATTACTGAGCTGTCCATAGGTGGTGAGATATGGGATAGGAGGATCTCCTCCTGTAGACCACGGTGCTTCACTGAGAGAATAGGGGAACCCAATAGATGGTGGATAATAACTGGACAGATAGGGATCAGTCATTGATGGATAACTATTGTTCTGTTAAGGAAAAAAAAAAGAGGTCGTTTCAGACACAAGAATTTTGTTTATAACACCCACAGCACTGCACATCACTAAACAGAAAAGAATAGTGCCAAGTAATTTTATTTCTAGTTAAAGATTTTAGTTCACACTCCAGGTTTGCTATTCCACAAATTGCTTAATTCATTAAAAATAGCACTATTGCAACCCGTTCATTTCTATACCAGAGATGAATTCTTTAACCTTTTGCTTGAACTGTGAATTATTTGTAGCTCTAGGTCAAAGCAGCATTATCTCCCCATCCTACTAGTTGTATTTCTTGTATTTAAAAAGATACATGGCTAAATCTGGATACTTAAAATTTGGTCCAGGAATATTGCCTCACAGTGAATTTAGTAATTTGAGATTTTTAGACCATGTAAGTGCAGTTACATTACTACAGGCTATTTAATGGCTTCATCTAGATTTTTTAAATCTATCAATATCAAAATATTTCAAGGTACTTATATAACAGAAGACATTTTGTGACTCATAGCATACAAGTTTTAGATGAAACTGCTTTAATAAAACAGCATATATAATAGAAAACATGGTTATAGTCCTTATTATGGAATTGTTTTGAGGGAGCAACTTTCTCTAACAAGCAAGATATACCTCAAGTGATAAAACACAAAAAGGCTACTTCTGACACAGATGCAAGACCACAGTTAGATCACACACAAAAAAAAGTGTGCCAAGTTTAGTATAAGTAGACCTAATTACTAGAAACTAAAATTACAGTTAAATTAATAGCTGGTATGCTAAAGAAACACAAGCAAATACAGCATGTGACATACACCAGTAAGCCATCCAAACTCTCACTGACCCTACTCAAGCTTCTGCAAAGGTCTCCTTTCCCTCAGTAGTAAAGTCACAAGTGTGCAGAACTTCTTCTGACAGGTCTTCCAAACTGGCCATCTTTTCCACTCTAGGGAATAGAGACTGACCTGTTCTAAACCAGCAGACCCTTCTTTAAAGCTCCAACTTTTCCTCCCTTTTCTCCTTCTCAACTGCTTTTTTAGACCTGAGGAATCTTTCCTTCTACTCATAAATCTTCAGGTGATTTTTTTTGTATTTTATGTTTCTCATAGTCAGCAATGCAAAAGAATACAGACTATTCTAAAGGGGTATTATTCTTCCTTATGAAACTTGAAACACAGATACTGGAGCCCTTCCAAAACGAAACCCTACATGTAATTACCAGTGAGGGGGAGGAAAGGTCAACATCTCCTGCTAATCAGTCAAAGAGCAGCAAATCTTCCCTTACTCACAGAGAATGATGATTTTTAAAAGGAGGAACTAAGACTTCTGTCAAACCTTAATTAAGGTTTGAAAATTGAACAAATATTATGCAGACTCAGCTGAATTGCACAGATATTTTAGTAATTTTACCAAACATAAGATTATTTGTCAGCTCAATCAGAAAACTAAGAAACACCTTGCTAAAGAGAAGTATAATACCCAGATACATTAGAGTCATTTTTATTGTTCATTTTTCAGCAACAGCCTTCCACAAAACCCTGACTAATTTAATATTTTTACTTCCCGTATGAAGAATGACTCCATAAAATATCAAGACTTGTATATATACCATAGACACAACAGCTTTAAATAGCCTAAATCCAGTGTTACCCATTTTTGATTCAAGAGACATCTTCTCTACCACTTCTCTTGTTGACTTCATTTATTTGGAAGTTCTATCATTAACAAGAGGTACACAAACCATCTTTCTATAACATGATGATTCTCTAAAATGTATTAAATTTTCTTAGTCTCTTAAGTTAAGAGAGTCAATACTTATCACATTAAAATATCTTTTTTTCTGAGGGCGTTTGAGACTGGTATCAATGTGTTTTATCTTGAAGTGTTAATATTAAGAAAAAAGTTAAAATAAATGCTAGTGGAAGGGAGGAGCTTTAGATAGGTCTTAGATAGTATTTACTACCTTCGTACATTCTACAGATTTAAATTAAGATCAAAAGAATATGCCCAAATAATACATATGTTTTGTCTCACAGTACTGCTAAACAATTCTACACAATTCCTTACACTGTCACCTTCTGTACACATGGCTTGTCAGGTTTCCACAAAGGTTTTAACAGGATTAAAAGAAAATTTCAGAAGACATCCCCACAAAACATTCAATCTATTTTGAATGGCTTAATGCTACAAAGTGCAAGAGAAGCCCTGATGGAAGTTCTTCACCACAACAGCAGTACACTTATTTTGACAAACTTATCCTTGACCTTTCTGCATCTCTTCTCTACTTTTTTTAAAACCAATCTCTGCACTAATTAGGAAGAGAATCCTCCTTTCTGCCAAAGTTCTCTGCTTGCTCGTAATATCCTCATTCTCAAGTACACCACACTCTCAGAAAAATCTTCTGGTTCTGGATGACAGTACATCCGGGATACCTTCCTTATCGAGTATATCATACGCATATACCTTACCTCATTCAGTTCCCTCTGCTTTCAAAAACACTTTCAGCGTGCATAGTAAGAACCAGCTAAGACACTTCAAATTTGATCTGCGCTATTGCTACCTGAATACCAGACTTTTCTTTGTAAAGAAAAAGCAAGTGCCTTTAATTAGGTACAGCTTTCCATACAAAGATAGGAGACAAATTACATTTGATTACTTAATATACTTAATACTCATTTTAAAGACTAACTTGTATTTTTAAAAGATGACATTTAACACAGTATCATCAGTCTTTATTTAATTTTTGATGTCCAATGTATTGCTTGTGTCAGCAAGGTTTTTAATTTCTTGAGCTTTTTTTTTAAATTCAACTGGTTAACTTTTTTAAAATCAACTACACTTTACAGTAACTTTAAAGGGCATATATCTGACAGAATAAGTAGATAACAAGGCTTTGTTCAGAGATATGGTTGTCTGTATGCTGGTATCTCAGAGAGTTCTAATTAACGCTACTGTCACTTCCCCCTTAAAAATATAAGGCAACCTACACAATTATTTCTTGTAGCTCATCAATTTCTTGTGGCATGCCCATTTCTTGTGGCATTTACAGGTCAGTCAATGGAGCTATACTTTCATGCATCATCACTTTACTAGAATATGAAAATTAAATTATGGAATTCTATAAATCATAGTAACTTTGTACCTTTAATCCTAATAATTGGGCTTATTGACAGTTAACAGAAACATATTACTTAGAATTAATATATAACAGATGGTTCTACTTTTCACCTACATCAAATAGAATGTTAACTGTATTCTACAATAGAAAACATCTTGGTTTTAAATAATTAAAATTTACATACAAATATAAGGAATGGGATGACAAGAATCATAAAGAAAAGGAGGAGAGAAATACAAAAAGCATGCATAGTTTTCTTTCAAAACTGATTTTGCAAAAAGGGAATCTCACTTTATCTTAAACTTCCTGCATTTGTACTGTGACAAGTACAACAATTCCAGACCACAGGACATGTTCCCCATGTAATTGCATTAACTTTGCAGAAGTTGGGAGAACACGTCTAGGCTGCAGAGAATGATGAAGACCTCTGAGCTCAGTTCAAGAACCAGAACCCTCAGAGCACAGATCCTGGAACACAGTGCATGTTATTATATATATAATTTGCCCTAACTTCCACGCTGGTGTGTCTAGACTGCTTCTAGAACTGAGATGAGCTCAGGTATCTCTATACTGAGCTAGAAACTGCAGCCTCCCATAAGCTGCTACGATTCAAATCAAATTAATATAGTTCCAGCTACCTTGCTTCCCAGAGCGCTTAATACAGCTGGAGAATAACTGACCCATGGCAGATGAATTGATAACATTTGCTTGTGTTCACATTCAAGATTCAACCACAATTTCCACAAATAAAACAGAGTATCACATTACATACTCTTTTATTTCAGTGTGTAGAATAATGTTCTTTTGCAAATAAGCTCAACAACGTCACCAGTATTCACAGTGGCATCTATCAGCTTCAAATTGCTGAATTGTAAATGTCCTGTTTAAAACATACCTCTTAGCCTTTTTGCCAAGGAATAATAATGTGCCTCTGCTAGGTCTCTCTCCCCCCTCCCCTATCCCCCTCACTGTATTTTATATTTGTGAAAGAAAATTTTTAGGCTCTAGTTCCTAGACACTTTATTCATTTAAAGATTTTAAAAATACTTGAGTTAGAAGACAATTTCTATTATTATTATATTGAAGTCATGGATGTTAAGTGATGTACATTATAATGAACTAGATCATATTCAGAGTTCAGTGCCTTGCTCTTAAAAAAACCCACATTTTAAATTCTTAAGATATTTCAGAGGACACAAAAGAAGAGCAATATCTGTTGAAGTGTAATGAGAATGCAGAATCACTCTGTTACTTGTTTTCAGTGCTTTCTAGGAAAGGTTTCAACCACAGTAATTTTCAGGCTTATTTTAAAGACAGATCAAGAGATCTGCCAAACCAGAACCTACAGACTCCTCCATGTAGCTCATCTATCAAAGAACTGCAAGATCAAGTAGTCTGTCGTAGTCCAACTGTATTAATAATCTGCAATGTGAGAAGCAATGAACAGACAGCAGTTGGAGCATTAACTTCATTTTTATTTGTGGCCATCTGGATACACGTAGTAATATTAGTAATAAAACTAGCATTGGTGCTCATGAAGCTAAGTAATACAATAGGCTAGTCATTTCTTTTCCATTTCTATTTAAGAAATTTGCTCCCTCAACACAATTCTATAGATCGACTGCCAATACAGCATGCCTACAAAACAAAACTAAGTTACAAATATACTAACCTGATTTGACTGCCCAGAAAGGTAAGGTTCAAAATCGTTGTCATGAACTGTATCCTTCTGGTGTAATGAACCATTTTGTACTGGAAGAAAAGAGTTGCAACAAATTAGAACACTACTTAGTAGCATTTTAGTAAACAGTTCCACCCTAATGTTATTTTATGAAGAGTCATATTCTTCTTCACAGCACAAAGAACCTTCAAAGACAAAAGGATCACACTTGTCCAAGTAATTTCTTTGCATTATTGCTCACAAAACTAAATTTGAATAAGTTTGCATCCATAAAAAGTTGAGTTTTTCTACAGATGAGTGAATCAACAACTCACGTGAACTACTTCTGAACCAAAAAATAATCTCTGACAAGAATCTGGTGAAAAATATTGGAAAATCACACCTAAGGTCCTGGTGCATGACTAGAAATCTCAGAAGCTAATTAACAGTTCTCCCTGCATGTACTGCTTACAGCTTATTTAAATTGACTAAAATAAGAAAGTCAAGTGAGGTTGCATTTAATTATAAAAAAAAACTACTGAGTTTCTTCATAGCCTGACAATGCTTTCAAGCAAAATTTAAGTCTCAACTTTCTCATGGTGGTATCCAAGAGACTGCCTTAATCAAAGGCCTACATAAATTAGCCAGTAAATAAACATTCAAAACACACTGCTGAAAGATACTACACAAAAGCAAAATTAATAGCTCAGTTCAGTTTCCACTGTTTGTTTAAATTAAAAAAAAAAATCATACCCAGTTTATGGTGGGAAAATAAAGCAACTACTTCATAGTTTAGCTAGATTAAAAACAATGCTACATGAAATAAGATGTTTAACAAACAAGTTTGAGAATTTATGAGAATATTTGGAGAAAGTTTGTCTGTGACAACAGCATGTAATAAAAGTACTGATAAACACAAGATACAAACTTTTTGAGACAATAGGCAATTGGATTTTAGATGCTTTTTATTCTACCTTAACCAGACTATCTGAATGGCAAGATTTAGTCCGAGTATCTAAGCCTCAGCAGTTATGCACTTACTAGAGATCACAATAATGAGAATATTTACTTAAAATATTTGCTATTTAATTTTAATTCCAGTTTAAGCAGTGGAATTGTCATAGTATTATCTCATCAGAAGTAACTTAACTATTGTTATCTAAAATTACTTAAGTGAAGTTTGTAGACTTATATATTATGACAACTAGCATATATATATGTCAATAGTAGTACAGTAACAAAATCGTATTTACATAGCAAAAAAGGAGTATGCAAAAGTATGTGAAATTATATCTTGGGTAAGAGATCTCTATTATGTTGAAAACTGCTTTATTTTAAGGAAATTAAGAGCCTTATTGTATGTATGCTTAGTGCTAACACACAGTCCTTCCCACTGTAAACTCAGTAACAATAAGTAGGATGCAAACAAGCTCCTAAAAGTAACAGGCAATGTTATTTTTGAAACAAAGCATATCTTGCTTTGTTCCAGATGTTATCCATGGGGACTGACACCAATACCTATCTGTTCACAAACATTTACCTGTAGGATTCATCTGCAGTAAAAGAAAAAAAAAGAAAAGAAAATTAGATGGCAAGATCTCAGCATATTTCTTACCTTTATTATCTTGCCCTTTCGGTCTCTGGGAAGCCACAGCATATGATGGAGTAAAATAAAAAACGGAGGTGGGGAGAGAGAGAAATGAGAAAGTTAATTTTGGAAAAATGCTCATACTGCCATTACGAAACACACAGCCTATGGGGAGAGAAAAAGCCTCTTAAGGAACGGCTAATAACGAATCGGGCTTGTTTAAACTGGGGTTGAGGAGTTCATCTCAGGTATCATCCAGCACTGGCCTTCCTTAGAAATGGCCACTGCTCTGGAAAGGCAGCGGGAACGCGCCGTGCCTGTGGGGTGGGCTAACGGGAGAGACGAGGCCCCAGAGGAGCCTCTCTCGGGACCGGGGCAGGCCCCAGGCTGCACGAGGACCCCAGCCCGGGGCCTGGGCGCGGAGCACACAGGCCCTGTGCCCAGCTTCGCCGCTTACCTGAGGGTCAACGCTTGTGGCAGACATAATTCATGTACAGGGCCGCCGTGGTTCAGCAGAGAGGGCCCGGGGGGAGGGGGCCGCCCGGCGGGGCGCGGCGCAGGGGCGGCGGCGGCGCCTCTCCCCTCAGGCGGCGCCCGGGCAGCGGCGACGGCGCCGGGGCTGCGGGGAGCGGAGGGGGCCGCTCGGCGCCTCCTCGCAGAGGGAAGGGTTGGGGGCGCGGAAGGCCGGTGCCGCGCCTCGCCTCGCCCTGCCGCCGCCGCCGTCTCCTCACATG
>NW_028186534.1:12026830-12102629 GCF_003343005.1 Rhea americana
CCACGCACGCCGGGCCGCCGCAGCCCTCGCGGTCCTCGGCAGCCGCCTCCGGGGAGGGGGCGAGGGAAGCCGCGCAGCAGCTCCCGGCCTCCCGCGGGCCGCCGCGCCGGGCTCTCGGCCCGCTCGTGTTCGGCCGCTGAGGAAATGGCGGCGGCGGCGGCCCGTGCTCGAGGGGAGCGCGGGGGTAAAGGGAGCTGCTCTCTCCGTGGTTTTCTCCCAGATTAATTCCTTCCGTTTTCCTTCCGGCTGGACGGGGTGAAATGGTGGCTCCCGAGAGCTTACATGGAATTCAGCAGGGCCAAGACTTAAAGCGGGGGTTTGCAGGGAGGCTCGTCGTTCCCCGCCGAGGAGAGTGGGGAAGTGAAGCCTTACTGAAAAAGCACACCGAGCTGAGCATGTTTGATGCTTGTTTTTGCCAGAGTTGTGTGTAAGCACGTTTTAGGGAAGCCTTGGCATTTCTTTAATGAAAAATCACATTTAATGAAAGCAATGCCTTTTTTATTTCTAGTATTTGAATTCCAACTGTTTCCTTGTTTCTGCCTGCATGTTTTTTTTTCGCAAATGGATGGCATATTTAATGACCAGAATTGTTGTTAGTTTTTTTTTGTGTAGTGCTTGATACATATGGGTCAAGGGAGAGTTTATAGACACTGCACAGAACAAAAAGCCCCTGCCCTTCCCAAGGTCTTGTAGACTTAGGTTTTTTTCATGTTATAACCAGTATTCTGTGATAATCTGTTTAATATCTGTTTCAGTTCTGATGACTAACTCATAATGTTCATGGTGAAACAGGCATCAGCATCATGTTGCTGCTTTATTATTTATATTGCAGTAGTATTCAGAGGCCTCACTGTCCTACTGTCCATGTAAACACAGCAAATGGTAGTTCACTCAGTGCCCAAATAGAGTATG
Source organism: Rhea americana (assembly GCF_003343005.1). NCBI lineage: Eukaryota > Metazoa > Chordata > Aves > Rheiformes > Rheidae > Rhea > Rhea americana. The sequence goes on from NW_028186534.1 coordinate 12,027,743, forward strand.
GTGGACTGGAGGCCTCTTAGGCCAGAACAAAAGAAAACGTCATCTCTTCTGAACAACAACAGTCCTAGGAGATAATCAGCAACTACTAGAGATTCATAGAACATAATTTTCTCTGTCTGACATCTTTGGGAACTAGTGTAGTAACAGGATTTATAACAATTTTCAGCGATTAACAGTATGTCACTGAAATTGTCTTTTACTATGTAACAGGTGTCTGACATCTGTTTAGGGAATAGAAATAATTGACCATCAATTGGCCAGAAACCTGATATTTTTTCCTTGAAGGGATCAAAATACTTGCAGAGATTGAGCTTGATCAGTCTCTTTTTCCTTTGAACATGCCTCTTGACACGAACATGCACCATTTATGGTTACCAGGTGTGAACAATCTAAGAATCTAAGAAGGAGGCAATATGAATCAAAATCTAGCTGTCAATATGTATATAATATGTTGTGTAATTGCTTGATAGAACAACATGCATGATACTTAGTAGTGAATTTGAGTTTAGCTCACTATTTGATAAAAACAAGTATTTTCCATTGTGTTCCATACTTCTCCAAACAGAAGTCTGAGCAGAGTTTGGGCATACCCAAGTTATGTCTCAGTTCTGTTATAGTCAGGAATCTCCTCTGGTGTTCCTCATGCTAAGCAACAGGACTAGTCTAGTCTCATTACTGTCTTAGGCAAGTATCTAGAACTCTGACCAAATTAGTTAAGGCTGTCATGTATCAGATAGTGGTTCTAGTGGTTATAAAGTCTTGCTCGTAACTTCTCTATGTTCATTTTTTTGGGGTAAGAATACAAAATCCTAGTTCTCATGAAAGATACCAAACCATTACAATCATCCTTTCTTTAGTTAAACATAGTAAGTCTTCTATGTCTTCAGAAAGTCAAGAATTGTTGAACCTAGTATTTGTTATTCTGATAAAGTATCTTGATCTATATAACAGACTGGGCCACTTGCCTGATATGAATTGTCCAATTTCTTTTTGTCCCTTTTCTGATCAGTCACCATGAGGTAACGCAGAAAGATTATTGTATTTGCATTAATCCCAGCACCTGGCGGTATTTTGAGGTCTTGGATTGCTTAATTTGCAAGTAATAATTGGCTTGTTTCATCTTAATTTTGTTTGCCATTTGGTATAGCTATGGATGAAGTTGGTATATCTGTGCTCTTGGGAGTCCCTGGATGAGCTGGAAAGGCTGTCCTGAAGAACAAAACTTCAGAAAGAAATGTTAAAAGAAAGCAAGCAGCATGAGATAATAGTGGACCATCTGTCTGAAGGGAACAGAGAAAGACTTGTCCTGGGTACTTGGGTGATAGGCACGATTTTGAAGTCCATGTGATTGTATATGTTCACTAGTCTTGATATAGAAACTGTGTGACTATGAATCATCCTTGCCATGACTGTGGTGTAGGCAGAATGTTAGAACCATATTTTATTTAGGATCCTATGTTATAGGGGATTATAGTTATTAGACTATATCTGTTATTTTAGACTGAAAGATAGAGCATATTAATGTGTACACACACACACATGCAATGTCCCTAACTCCATAACTGCGTATTTGTGGAAACATTTTTTTGTTTGCATTAGGAAAATGTGAGTTACTATCCCTTCCTGGTAACTTTAAGAGGAATATTGCCCATCCATTAAGAAATACACAATCTTTTAGAAACAAAACCACTAAGAAAAAGAGGACTGTGTTAAACTGTATAGATGAAAGCAATATTCAGAATGGTATTTAACTAAACGCGATCATTTTGTTTCAACCCAGCCTACTCTCGGAGAGTAACATTGTGACCTGTGACGTAACAGGTTTTTGGCTTTGTTGAGTGAAATATGGTCCTACATTCTTCTAACGATAAGGTAGGAATATCTTTTTCCTCTGGTTAACACTCTGAAATCTCAGAAGAGTTAACGTATAAATTACAAAAGATCATTTTTGTTATTTAGATTTTACAGGGATTTGCTGCAGTCATTTCTATGGCAAAAATTGTGGAGTTTGCTTTCTAGCAGAGGGTTAAACATTACCATGCTGGAATCTTCCCAATTCCTCTCATGGAATGTAACTAAAGCATAGCTCCTGCTTTCATTTTCATCATTTTAGGGTGAAATATAAAGGCAGACACAGAGAAAATAATATATTTTCTCTTCTGTTTTCATGTCACTGGCATGCCCTTCTGTGAAAACATGAGAAGGGGAATCTTATCTGAAGTGTGGCTGGTGAACAGGTATCATCACCATCACAGACTTGCTGTTATTTACAAGGCAACCTCGTTGTAAAGCTGTAGCAAGAAGCTCAGCAGAACACGGGCTGACCTCACAGATCTCCCAAGTGTTCCTCTTGATCTTCATTGGCAACTGTTGCTGTTATGTATTTTCCATTAAATTGTTAGGATAATCTGGTTTTGCTCACTTCTAGAATTGGGTCACCTATTTTTCATCTCACCATTCTGCAGTGTCCTTCAGGTTGAGCTGTCATCTTCCTCAGTTGTCATTCTTGCTATGAATTATTGGTAGAGAGACAAAATCAACCTATATGAGTGAATTAAGATGAGGAAAAACAGATGACTGTTAGTGTAAATAGCTCAAGAATACACCTTTTTGCCTGTCCTCCAAATAATATTCAGGCAGCTAGACACATCTCTGTCCAATACAAACATGTTCCAAGCTGTGGCAGAATTCAGTCGGAAAATTAGATGTTCCATGTTCCTTGACGGCTGATTTTCCACCAATTAAAAAGTGGGATGAGCTCCATTAGATTCATAACAATGCCTGACAAATCCTTCTTTAAAGGTAATTAGTGTCTGAGTGGTGGAACATACATTAGTCACAAACTGATAGCAGTATTTTCTGAAGAGCTTCATTATGTTTTTTTTTTCTTCCTGAACAATCTGGAGTAGCAATGCCACGCAGTTTAGATGAGGCTACACCACTTTTCATTCCCTGTACTTCCTGTTAGGCATTGAGTAGGTAGAGGGAATACAGCGTAACTGTGACACACTTCCACGTCGGTATCAGAGGGCAGCAGGAAACATTGAAGGGGTGAGGGGGAGAGGCAAGCATAAAGAAGGTGAAGCATGACTGATCTTTGAGAAAGTCAGCCAGATCCTACTCAGAAAGGGAAGAAGAAAGAGCGTATCTTTCCTACTTCAGTGCTTATGTGGGAATTGTTCTTGGCTGTTCATTTCTCTCCTTAAACTGTAAATGTTTTATGTTCCTAATGTTTTATGACTGTTGAAGTTTCTACAGCTCAAACACTTTACTGTCATTCAGCAGAGTGATAATTCGTTAAATTTGGGGCAGTATTGAACATTTTCAGGAATTTTTCTAAGTGTTCAAAATTTTGAGGGGAACAAAAAGGGTAAATAATGGGTCAGCTTAGTTTCTATGCTTTCCCCTGCCCCCCTTTTCCCCCTCCTAATGTTTGTGTTCACTGGCATAAAGAAGAAAAGATAGAGAAATAAAGAGAAAATATCTTTGAAAGTGAATTCCCCAATTTTTCAGCTTCAGAAGCCATGTAGAAAAATAAAACACTTTCCATAAAAATTCTGTTTTTTACCTTTTGGAAAAGTATTGAATACGGTTGTTAAATCCACTGTACCTTACAAAGCAGATTTTTTTTATTTTTCATAATAATAGGCTGGATGCTGAACTCTTGGAAGTTGTGAAACTAAAACATAGTAGTGACTTACGGCAGAAACACTTCGGTTTTCCTTATTCCAAGGAACTAGTATGTTTTGTTTTCTTTCAAATCACAGGATTTTAAGGCAAATTCCTCTACTGGTTGTTTGAATATTTGTTGTACTTTGCAGATTTTTCTTTTGATGTGTACTGTGCTCTGTTCCCATGAGATGGTATATTAAAGTTATTTGATTCTAAACACTTTTAGGGATAATACTGTGAGCTACATTTTTAGCTGTTCCCAATTGTTACAATACATAATGTTTTAAGGCAATCAGGTGCTATAGTAGTGGAGGCCATAGGAAGAGTTAGAGGATGAGGTTGGAAGGGTGGAATCCTTAGGAAATCACTTAACAAAACATATGTTTGTTTACTCGTTTGTTAGTTCTGGTAGTATATATTGTATGTGTATTTACTTTATAGCAACATTTTTCAGGCTTCCTGAATTAGCAGTGAATTTCAGGCTTCCAAGCATCTTTGAAGGGACAAGTCTGTTATTAAAATCTTTTATTATTTGTTATTAATGTGTTAATTTCTTTTTGTTAAGTTTTATTAAATTTGCTGTAAATGTATCAAATTGTTTTTTCATTATTATTGAAAAATTCAGTGAAGAATTTAAAATAATCAGGTGGAAAGTGCAGTGAGGGAAACCTTGATAAGCAGAGAAGAGTTTCAATGTATGGTAGTACTTGTTATGGTTTAAAAAAAAAAAAAAAAAAAAAAAAAAAGCCTTAAGTTGAATGAGGAAGCAAAGGGAGACTTTTAAGCTTTACCCTAAGGGAATGGCTTTGTGCTTCTCTCTGGTGTGACCAGTCACTTTTCAATGTGCCTTGTCCTTATTCACTGTGTTAGATCATGCTGCCTCTCCACAGTGGAGTTATTTTATGAATGCCTTGGAGTTTCGTGTCAACAGACAGCAATATTCTTTGGTCCCTCAGTGCTGCATTGGAAGGCTCAAATTGGATCTGAACAGGCAGGCGCCATCGAACGTTTTACCAGTGCAGGAAATACAGTGCCAGCAGCTCTTAGGGGAGGAGTAGAGCACAAGTAGTTTGCTACAGGATAATACCAGCTGGCTATTCAGTGTGAAGGACAATAGACAAGGAAGAGGCAGCCAGAAGAGGAAAAGCAAGGGCATAAATGGAGTCATAGAAGCAGCTGCCTACTTCTCTGGCAACAAACTGAATGACTACCTACTCTGCCTCAGCCTGGCAAGCAATTATACCACCAGGGCTGAACCAAATTCTATTTTCTTTTCAAAAATTGATCCTTGTTTTCTTGGAGAGGTTAAGGGTGGTTCTGAGCAAATGGGAACAGGAATTTTGCTATAAAATTCCTTGATATTGAACCCTCGTTGAACCCGTTGCCCAGTACATGGCAAGCCATGACATCTGTATTCGTGTTCCCAGCCTCTTCGCTTCTTAGATAATACCAGTTGGTATGTTTTTTTTTCTTTTCTATTACAAAAGCCTCTTTTCTCAGAAAATTTTTTACTCAGTCTTAATTTATCGATGAAAGCACAACAGCCTTCCTTGAGCTAAATTAAACAGAACAACTTCGTCATAGTACAGCTGCGTAAGGCCTCAAGATTAGAAATGCTGAACTCTGTTGGAGTCCTTCCAGAGGTTACAGTCACTGCAGCCCTTTGGGCTCTTCATCATGCTATCTCCAAGCTATACTCTGGCCGGCTGTTGATGCTTACTGATTCCCTTTTTCTTTTGTTTTTGGAGGGGGCAGGGGGGCTTTAGCTTATTACACTTTTTGGTTTAACAAGTGTTTAGAAGTTGAGTAGGACATTTTATTCTCTAAAAAGGAAATGAAAGAAATTGCTAAAAAAAGAAATAAATGTTAACATTTATACATTATTATAATACAAGACAGTTGCATACATCACCTTACATAACACATTAAATGCTGTCAGACATTGTTAGCCTGCTAAAATGAACCCCATCGTTTCTTCTTGAGCATGCTGGCTTATTTTTAGTTTCTCTCTGCAGCAGACTTGATGCCATTTCATGTTCTGCTATAGTCGTCTCAATGGTTTTTCTGAGCTTTCCTTTGTGAAATGATTGCCCCAAAATCTATTACGTTAAAGTCTCCCCACAGAAAATATTAAACATATCTTGAAGCTTGCATGAGGTTAAAAGGATGATATATAAACAGAAAAGCTAATAGTGCCAGAATCAGTCAAATTTTGTGAATTAGAGGTCAAATGTCAAGAGAATAAATACAAAAAGAACTGTATGCCTTTATCAGCATGTTAGAGAAACTACTGTTTTGTAATTCTGTATTACTAATATTAATGTATTTCATAAAAATGATATCTTAATAATATGAGATCTTTACTGCAGTGTGAGGTTAGACTAGCAGGTTTGGTCTGGGGAAACAACATTAGTTAAAATAAATTAAAGATACTTTCCCGTAGCCAGTATTTTTAGGAAAGGCTTCTCCACTTTAGGGCCTTAACCTAGAAGCAACTTTTCAGCTCCTCTGAGGTTTTTCCTCTGTAACAGGCTTGGTGGATAGGGAAGTGAGGATTTAGAAAAGAGAAGGGTTTTTTTTTTATTAACTTTGCCTAAGATACTTGGTAATTACTTATATTCCCTGTGTTCAACACCACAATCTTTAAAATGGGAGTAAAGACTGTATTTTTAGAGGTTCCCTTCAAGTGCTTTCAAAAGCAGATTTACCCTTGGTGTAGAGTGATCATTGGAACCAGAGCTCCAGACATCCTGGAGGCTCTTCTCTGCAACAAGTGGTATTATACAGATTTGGCAAATCGGTACACCTTTAACACAAACCTACACTGTTTCAGTGCTGCCCCGTGCAACGGACAGATATTTGTGCATGACGTGAAAGCATCCCTGAAAGCTGATTGCAGACTGCCTCTGAGGCTCAGGTGGGCACGTGGGGTAGGCAGATCACGGAGCATGCTGTGTTCCCAGCTGCTCCGGAGATCACATTCTAAAAGTAAGGTGGTTATAAATGATACAAGGCAAGGTCATTGCTCGTAAAATGTTTCATACGACCATAATTATTTATCATTCTTATCTATTAACACATTCTTTCCTATAACCCATCAAGAGTCCCCAGACTGCCTCTATAAAAGGGATTTTATTAACTATCTTTGTCTTGTATTTTTAGGATATATTAATCAAAATCAGTATAGATTTACAAAGAACAGGATATGTGGAGTAGCAGATAATGTGAAATTATGTATAAATTCACTGTGAAAAAATAAAAAAGAACCAAATTCATGTTACGAAACTCCGTAAACTTTGCAAATAAGCACTGCCCTCTACTGCTCACACGTTTTTCATTAAAGGATATTTAATTACAAATAAAAAAGAGAAACTGCCAGCACCAATCTTTTTCATTAAAACATTTGTATATGTTTACTTGTAAGAAAAAGACTTGCAACTCTTTTTTTTTCTTAAAAGACACAAAGCTGAATTAATTTTTTTACAAGCATGAAACACCTGAATTAACTTGGATAGTTTATGTTTTGTCAAGCACATAGTGTAGAATAAGTAGTTACATTTATCTTCTCAAGCAGAAAAGTAGTGGAAGATGACACATTTACAAATAATGGTACCTTTCAAAACTGACCTTAAAATCCTTCATTCTCAATTATGACCGTGGGACAGCAAAGAAAAAAAAGATTTCAAATTTTAGAGATATGATGAAAGCAAAAAAGTCACGCAAAACACAAGTTGTTGATCTTTATTAATTTTTAAGCACATTTTCTTGAAAATTATAAAGTGCAAAACATGCATCTGAGAGCAAGGTGAAAAATACATAGTAATAGATTATTATACAGACACGGAATCACTGAAAGGGCTAAGAGGGCCGTCACCGTCTTTATAGGGAACTGTCGTCACGCCCCCGTATGACATACGCTCCATCATAGTTAATGTGGTTGTACCTTATGGCTGAACAGTCTCCTTTTAGGATAAGATTTTGTTCATCTCTGTTTGTATATCAGTAGAAAATAAAGAGAAAATCATGGCCACACAAAACATTAACACTTCAGAGAAAGACTATTTCTACTAAGAACCATTTTACTTCCAGTAGCCGTCAGCGTTCCCCAGGCTCTCGTGCTTGTCCAGCGTGGAGTAGATCAGTATTGTCTGCTGTAGCTCTGAAAGCTCTAAGCGACTCTCGAGGTGTCTGAATGCATCAGTGATACTTGGTCATGATTCAGTTGACAATAAAATTCCTCTGTTTCACTGTGGGTTTGGAAAGCAGTCTTAAAGTGGGTGTACATTTGCGTAGTTCCTATCAACTTAAGCACTCCACTATGTTGCCAGCATCCAAAGGGATCTTAATGTACATCAGAACGAGGCTTTAATTAATCCTTAGTCCTTGTTTTAGGGACAGAGAAATGAGACAGAGCCGTTGGCAGTCTGACTCTTCCAAGCTTCTAAACAACTTAATGCATATCAGAAGACTGCTTAAATATCTGCAAAATCAGGAGCGTGCTGATGTTCCTGTTACGTGGAACGTGTGATAGGGCCATCCCAGGACGGACTCTTCGGGCACTACTGTAATGCCATTTTCATTGCTGCTGTTACCATTTGTCTCTGTTTCAGCTTCTCTCCATAGGTCTCCGAAAGTGCTTGAATATGTTTTGCTTCTACATAAGGACAAATGTTCTAGGTCTAAGTCATGTCTCCTAACTTGAAATAAGGCTTGTAGAAAAGAATAAAAATAATTTTCCTAGGAGATCCCAGAACAGAGCAGAAAGGCTTATAGTAGCCAAGCTACTGTAACAAAATAGGAGGATTCCAAGTAGTGTCTGGTGGGACTCAAGACATCATGACTTCATCATGACTTCATCATGACTTGACATCAAGATACGTTAAATTTTAACTACACCACAAAGCTTTGTTGCTTTTTAGCTGCTCCAACAGTTACTTCTGGAGGACGTTTGAGGAGTAACATTATGTCTTTCCCTTGTTGCACCTGAGCTGATAGAGGATTTCAGAACAAAGCCAACCTATCAGGGGACACTAGGTGTTAGAAAGGGCTCCTCTACCAGGTGGAATCACTTAGCTGTTGTAGGGACTTATAATCCTCTAGGAAAGGCCTCTGTGTTACCTAGGAAAGAAGAAAGTAGCTCAAAGCTTGTGGGAGAGCCTTAGCTGTTAGAAGAGGGCTGTGTGTGGTTTTTTTAGTTTGTTTTTCTTGAGTTTACTGGTAAGTTTCTCTTTTTTTAAGCTTCTGTCTTGCTAAATGTAGGAAATTATTGATATCAACTGCAACGTCCCTTTGCAAATGTATTGCTAGATGAGCACAAATAGTGGATTGTGGGAGAGCATTGGCTTTTAGTTGTGTTATAGCTTTTTAAAATACCAACTTTGGGGGAGAAGTTTTTTTTTTTTTTTTTTTTTTTTTTTTTTTTTTTTTTTTTTTTTTTTTTTTTTTTTTTTTTTTTTTTTTTTTTTTTTTTTTTTTTTTTTTTNTTTTTTTTTTTTTTTTTTTTTTTTTTTTTTTTTTTTTAAAGTCAAGACTATTTGATCTTCTGCAGAACATACAAATGTCTTTAACACAGATAAACCATAGAGGATTTCTCTATGAGTGAAAGTGTATTTATATATATGTTTGTTCTCTTATTTTATACTTCCTACTTAAAATGCATTGATTCAGCTATTTGGGTTTTGGGTGAGACCTGCTTTTCTCTCCTCCTTTTGAGCTGTGAAATTTGTTCTGATCTATGCTTCCTGAGGGGAGATACCCTGTGATAACTCCTGCTTGCCTCCTAAGTAGAAAGCAATGCTTCCTGTAGTTTGGGAATAACAGTTTTTGCTTTGCCAGAGTATAAAAATACAGCAAAACTGATATTGTAAAACTGCCCTAGGTGAACAAGTCTGTCAACTCTTTGAGTTCAGAGAGCAAAATCAGCTGTTCAGGCTGAAACCCTTCATGCTTGTAAGTTTGCCTAGGCTGCAAATTCTGCTGTGTATCACTGAGCAACAGGGGTTTTCTTCTTGTTCTTTCTGTATGGACTTCTGCTTATACTAGAAACATAATTCTTGAGTAACTACTTCAGTGTAAGTAGAAACAGAAGTTTCTAAACATTTAGAGCCTTTTTCTTCTACAACACTAGTTTATATGATTATACTTAGAAAGAAAATTCTACTTGTTAGTGAATTTTTTCTTTCTTCCTTTTACTGAGAGAGGCATGTGGCTGAGCAAGCTATCTTTTGTTCTTAAAAATACTGGTAAATATGGAATGCCTGTAAATGATGGATTTATCAGCTTTACCTACAGGTCTTGCAGCTAAAATGCCCTGTTGCCTTTTCCCTTAAATGTGCTGCAGTGCTAGCTGAGAGCCTCTCAGGGGTTACATGTGACTGTGCCTACCACCTTAACTATTTTATTTGTATACCAGCTTCATAATGCTGGGTCTTTTGAGGTATAGATGTGTCTATCTCCATTTATTTTTCCTTATTTAATGTATGCCTGTGTGATACATTGGATCTGCCTGCTCACAATGCTTAGCGCTCTGATAACTGGAGTAGTCTGCCTCTCCCTAGGATGAAGTGACCTATTGAGTTGGATGGCGAATGGATTGTCAGAGCACTTACTTGGAAAGTAGATTTGATTGTATGTGACACTTATTTACACGTGTAGGGACTTCACTTCAAAGGAATTTCTTAGGTGTTAGTTAAATTGGTCTTGATTCTCAGTTATGCAATTGTGTGACCTTTGAAAGTGTATTTGCCAGTCATACAGAAAGCATTGGAAGCAGTAATTGACTTACAATTTATCTTACTAGTATAGGGAAAGAGGTTACTCTCTCAGGTAGGTAGGATGAGGGCTTAGATAGGCAAGCATATTCTCTAACTCCTTAATTTTGTTCTTCTAGCACAGGCAGAAAATGTTTTGTCTGTCTTAATTTAAAGAAAACATTCCTCTAGAAACTGGGCATAATTATTCTTAGACTGCTCCTGCAGAAGGCCACCTATTATAGAGGTACTCCTGTATATTCAATATTTAACTAGCATAATGAAGTGGTAGAAAAATCTACTAAAGTTCTGGATAATGTTTGGTTATAAACTAGACATTATGAGATAACGTTTGCTTTGGTTTGGCTGTTATTTTACTTTGTTGTGGCTTCTTAAATGTGCTTTTAGAAGGAGCAAAAAAGTTCAGAACACTTTTAATATTAGTTTTAAGGCTGAGCAAATGACTGAACACTTGTCATACAGTTTGAAGGCTGGATTGGTTGAGCCAGAGAGGCAGCTTAGGTTTTGCCCTCCCTCTACTATCTGTTCCTGCAAGCATCTTTCCTGTAAATGGGCAGGGGAGGTTAGAAAGCGCTAGTCTCCTCCCTTCAGGCGCTAGTGAGGACGCAGCAAAAGTTCAGGGGACAGTGACAAAGCTGCAGTTCAGGAACAAACTTGGCTTTGTCAAGACCATGAGCTTTCCAGAACGTGCACCAGGATGAGCTGTGGGGAGGTACAATGCATGATGTGAGCTGGCAGCCTGGTGCTGCCTGACATCAGGAATCCAGCTGACTGCTCTGAATCATCCACTCCTCTCTTTCGGAACAGGAACATGGGGGATACGGTCCTACCACAGGAGACTCTGCTCAGGACAGCTCGTTCCCAGCTGTTCAAATTCATCATGAGGAATGAAGCAAGAAGACTGAGAACTTTTTGGCAGTGGCCAGATAGCTCACCTGTGTCTGCCCAAGATCTGGCCAGGGCTGGCTTTTTCTTTGTGGGTCCTGGAGATGAAGTACAGTGCTTCTGTTGTGGTGGCATCCTGAAGGACTGGGTACCCGGTGACTGCCCTATGGTAGAGCACCTGAAGTTCTTCCCTTCCTGTAAATTCATTTCTGGTGAGGATGTTGGGAGCCAACAAGTGTTTCCTCTTGAGGAAATATTTGACTGTGTGGATGGGCAGTTCCTCAGCCTCTTGCAGAGGATAGACAGTGAGGAGACAGCTCTTCCCAATCACCCGGAATACCCGGAAATGGGAACAGAGGAGATGAGACTATCTACTTTTCAGAGCTGGCCACAATATATGGAGGTACATCCTGAGCAACTGGCTAGAGCAGGATTCTTCTACACAGGTAGGTACGCTAGGGAAATTCTCCTTCTGTGTAACACTGTATGTTTGTGTATATTCCTGTTTGGGAATCCTTATGTAAACCTTTTAGTGAAAATGTTAGCTCATAGACAGAACTTTCAGTTAGAGGGTTTGACTCAGTTTGATGCAAATCTTGCTCAACTGGACCATCTGAATGACACACAGTCATTCAGTGCATGGTCTGGAAACAATGATTTGGTATCTGGATAAACTTGCTAGTGTTGTGCAAATGTTTTGTTGATATTGCAAGTGGACCCAGCATACAGAGAAAGGTGTGCTTACTTGAGGGTTTCAGCAGAGTAAATGTGGTCTCTTGTAAAGCAGCTTTACTTGCACTAACATCTTGCTGTCATCACAGCACCTGCATCCTAGACCAAGGCTTGTGCTTAGTTGAAGGTGTCACTGTAATACAAATGTTACTTGCAGTGTTTTTAAAAATGCATGCCTGGCTTTTGGTGTTGCTTCCTTAAGTGTTGCTTATGGCTTTATATTGAAGCATTTTCAAGCTTTGGGATATGGAATCTCTTCTGGCTCTCTTCTAGTGGTGTAAATTAGTACAGCACATTAGAACAGCTTATAATTCTCAGACATGAGAAGAAACCTAATGAATTTGATGCTTTTCATCTGATAAACTGCTTTGAAAGTTGTTAAATTTTAAACTCCTGTTCAAGTTGTTTTTTTGAAGATGTCACTATGTCTTAGTGCTATTGCTTGTCTGAATAACTGTACCCACTTGGAGCGTGGTTAGAAACCAGTTTCTTTCTTCAGCCTGGCAGTTGTACTTACTGTCTTGGGCAGGATTTAGTTCTGTGTTTACTCCTGTTTGGGCACTGAGGAGTCTGTTAGTAGATCTTCCTTTTCATTACTAGCAGGAACAGAAAGTGTTCTTAGTGGATGTTTTACTGGCAGAAAAGTGTAGTTTAAGATACAAAAAAAAAAAAAGTTTATTACTAGCACTGTTAGAACTTTAGACACTTACTTGGTATGACAGTTCATATAAGCTCTGTTATGTGCCACAGCCTTCCCTTCTCAAAAGCCTATGTAGAGCTGAGTTAAATCTTCTGGATACTGAGCCCCTTTAGCTGTCATTCTGGCTTGTTGTTGCCATAAGGATTTCATTACAGAACTAAAAGCTATTGCGTATTTTCCTCAAAAGTATTTCTTGTTTAGTTGAATTACAGTTGCTTCCCTTTGATAAGGTTTTGCTAGTTAGGTAGTAGATTTGAAACTGTTTACTTGCTCTGACTGTTCAGTATTTATGGCATATTCATTCCTAACTGATTAAACATTGGTGGGTAGAGGTTCCTTCTGTCTTTTGGGATCTAATACTATAGTGCAATTTCTGTGTAATACAAATGTAACTTATTCCCTATGATGAAGGAATTTATTGGTTTTTGGTTGTTTTTTATTTGCATATCAAACTGAGATGTGGGATGAAGTGACAGGCAGAGTCCATAAACTAAAGTCTTCTTGGGAGGAAACCTCTTCTGAATGTTTTGTGTTCTTATCAGTGAAGTAAAATTTGAATTGCTCTCTTCTGTTTAAGCAGTAGTTGTTGAGCACAGGTCCTACTTGTATTTAGTGGTTTCCCATCCCCCCCACCACCAGCTGAGAAGAGAAATGCAATGGCAGATTGGATAGCTTGGGACCATTTTGTGGCAAATTCTTTATACCTATGAAACAGAAGTACCACAGACTGATGGCACCAGGAACTGATTATCCAGAGGAGTAGCTTGTGGTGCAGGGAAAAGTGTGTTTGTGGATTTAACTAATTACAGCTCTACTCTAAATGGAGGTAAGAGGGGATTGGATAGGAATGTGCACATGTGAAAGGTATGATGCTGACATGCATGCTACTTATTAGCTTGTGACCCAGTTCTGGAATAATCTCAACTAGCTACAGTTCTGGTGGTTCAATACTATCATCTGATTCCTGCCCTTAAACAACTTGCACAACTCTGCTAAGTTGTCATGTGCTCATCTGTTCTATCCTGTGGCTTATGTTTTGTACTGAATCTCTAGCTTCTGATTTTGGGCTAGTATAGCATATAGTATCTCTTTTTCCCTTTTCAGGACAAGGTGATATGGTGAGGTGCTTTTACTGTGATGGAAGTGTGAGGAACTGGGAGTTCGGAGATGACCCTTGGAGAGAACATGCAAAATGGTACCCAAGGTAACTTAGCCCTGGCTGAGAAATGTTTCTCGTAGCAAGGCCAAAACGTAGTTTGTGTGTTCCACACTGTGGATCCTTGCCTCACAAGACAGGAGTACCTCCAGTTAAGAGAGAAGGGAATCACAGGTGTACTAGGAGGTATTACCTCCAGGCTGTGTTATTAGTTTAGTTCCAGCTAAGTGGAAAAATTTAGAACTAGGCAATCAGCTGGACAGATGTTCAGTCTTGTGTAACTACATAAACTGCTATAGTCTAACCTTCTGGAATTCTCTGAAATCTCAAGAGATCTCAAGTCCCTGAGATCACAGTTGCACAGCAAAAGACCATCTCCAAATCCTAGTAGTGGGTAAAGATTGGAGAACTTGTTTGTAGGGCTGCCTTTAGTTTGTATAGTCTTCTAAAAGCATGTACATCCCACTCTCCCAAGTGAGAGAATCAATAGTTGGTTTGAAAGGCCTTCTGGCAAACCTAATTATCTTCTTGCACCCCTCATTTCCCCTCACTCCTAGGGAAAGTGATTTTTGTGTATTTGCAGTCTTTCTATGAATGTTATCTCTTACAGTAGGTCACTGACTCCAGGATGGTCAGCTTCAGTCCCTTAGCCATCTTCTTTCTATCCCAAAGGCTGATTTGTTAACCATCATAACCTTCTGCATTAATGATGAAACCTACTTGCTGATGGTTATCTAAACTGCAACTAGCTTTTTAAAAGATCTATACAAAAGAAGTGACAAAGACTACACATCTAGATGTTCTCACTTTAAAAGGAAAATCAAACCTGCAAGCTGAAGTGGAATGACATAGTTCAGACCTGAGCTTTTTTTGATTTTGCTCTAGAGTTTATCTACAAGGTTAATTCATATCACTTGATGTCAGAGTAGCTGGGTTCCTACTGTTCTCAGGTACAAAGATACCATAAACCTTGTGGTTCTTGTGGCAGTTATTGTGATCTTCTTGGAACAGGTCACAAAACATAATAAACCAGTTCACAAGGATGTTACAGCTCAGCTAATCTGAGGCCAAACATGAAGACCGAATTAAGGGGAGACCATGAGCTGCTTAATGCTGTCCTTCTTTATGCAAGGACAGGAAGGCCATGGTAATCCCTCTTTCTTACCAAATATAGCAATTTGCCTGTAAGCTGATAGCACCGATTGCTCTTAAACTTCAAACCACTACTACTGCTTTCACTTAGTAATTCTGTACTGAATTTAATTCTTTCTGCTCATAGGTGTGAATTCTTGTTGCGATCAAGGGGAAGAGAATTTGTTAGCGGTGTTCAAGAGTCCTTTTTCAGCACTCTGGTATCCCCAGTGAGTCGCATGTATTTTATGTATAGTGGATGGGAGTTTGGGTGATGGGGTGCTTCTCTTACGTGATTATCTTGTGACGTTTTCAGAGAGATTCCTGGCACCAAGCTGACCAAGATTCTTCTGCTTCCCAAGGTTGGTGCTATGTAACTGCATACTGTTTAGCCTTCTGTTGAAAGTGTTGTAGTTCTTTCTAAGCTTCCACATCTCGGCTTCTGTGTACTCTGTACATTGGTGTTTGAGAGAGATTCCGATGTTCCAGAAGCTATTCGGCGTTATTTTTAGGAAACAATTTCTAGCACAAGAAGCAAAAGTGCTTGTTCTTGTGAAGTTTTTAGCGCAAATACACACACACACACACACACACACACACACACACACACACACACACACACACACACACACACACACACACACACATTTATCTACGTATCCAGACTAGCTAAATGTCTTTGATCTTAAAAAGAAAGAGTAACTCTGTGACTTGTGGGAGTTTGCCTAAACTTCCTTTGATTTGTCCATGTTCATGGTGTTTTTGTCTGTCTGAAGAGTCTTTGTCGGACTATAGCATTTGAAATATATTTTGTGTGAGACCTGAGATCCAGCTGTTTATGAAAGTGTTGATCCTGGGGAACTATTCCCTTAGAATGGGTTGCAGCTGAATTTCCCACTTCTGTCTTCCCTGATGAATGGGTGAGCTAGGTGAAGAGGTAGGAGAGACCTGGGATGTTCCTCCGTGGAAGCAGTTTTGAGCCTTCTGTTCTGAGATGTGGAAACAGTTCTTTTTTTTTTTTTTTTTTTTTTTTTTTGTACTGGTGACAAGCCTGGAAGACTCAGACCCACTGACACTTTAGAATGAAACATTGAAAATCTTATTGCAAGCAATTTCATAAAAAGCAAAAGTATGTTTGAATCATGATCAGAAGCAAAAAAAACCCTGTAAATCTGGACATTGATAGCTATATGCTCACTACTTTACAGATCCGGTGAGGAATTGGGAATTGCAGTTTCTTCCTCTTCTGGATCAGTTTTCTGTAGTGCAGAATATCCTGCAGATGGGCTTTGACCCCACCTTGGTGGCTGACCTGGTAGAGAATAAGTACATGCTGACTGGGACTTACTACCTTTCTGAGTCTGAACTGATTTCTGATCTGCTTCAGACAGACTGGGAAGGGACCAACAGTGCAGAAGAAAGCAGAGGTACGCCTGACTTGCCCACCTGTATTCTTGGTGGTTGTCTATCCTCTTATTCACCTAATCTTGAGCACTGTTGTGGACTTGTCTTGTGGGTCTGCATTTTCTCTTCCTAGCCTGGAATTCAGTGTAGCAATGTACCCAAGCTTGACTTTCTCTGAGAGGCTACAGAATGAGATCCTGCTTTCATGATGCCTGAAGAGGCTGCAAGTACTGGAGTACTAGTAATTGTATCTGTCTTCGGTAGGGTGTGATGTAGATCTTTGCTCTTTGCTGCTGCTCTTAAAGGAGCTGGCAGCTCACTCTGTGGAGGCTTATCCGTAAATTCAGGTCTGTTGGTGCAGACAGTTAGACATAGGCAGTTGTCTGAAGGCTTCTAGGGTAAATGCATGCTCCAAGCCTATTTAAAGTTGAACTCAGGGCTTGGTCAAATAGTTGTTTTCCATTTGTTTGGATAATGTACATTCTTAACTTACCTGCATCTGTGTTATCTGTTCCACAGAGTCTATTTGCTGAATGAATTTATTTGAAGCTAATGATTTCTTTTCCATGTTTTTACTTTTTTTCTTCTGGTAGCAAGCCTGCTTTCCAAAGCTCTTGGCTCTGTGACAGTCTACCACTTTAGCTGTGTCAAGGCCAAAATAAAACAGTTCCCACCAAACTGAGGGAGTGATTAAATTGTAGCACCAGAGCAGGAACGAGCCAGCTGATGTTTCCCACTATTCAGTAGAACTTAAACCAGGTTCTCTGAGCAGAGAATGTAATGAGAACATGTATGTTAATCTCCTTAGCAGGATGTGAGAGCATCAGCTTGGCCAGGTTATGTGTGGGGTTGGCAGCTCTGTAAAGGTGTGTGTTCTGAGGTTAGTGAAACAGAGGACATTACTTTTTTAAGCACAGCACTGTCTGAAGAGGAAAGGGGTGGCACTTAATGTGATCTTCCTTCCTGTTTATACAGGCCGTGTTCAGAGAGAGACTGAAACATCATGTTCAAGAGAAGAAATACAACCTGTGCAACAGAAGGAATCAGGTGCACTGGAGTGCCAGTGGTGGGGAAATTAGGCCAAAACTAGGACAGCTCTTATGGCAGCAATATTAATGCTTACTATGTTAATTTGTCAATCCTGAAAAGCAATGTATTCTAGTTTGCCTTGTGACTGAACGTTATTTATTCAGGAATTGGGGTTCTGCTGTGAAAGACTGATATTGCAAACCTGGCTTACCAGGGTTAAGTTGCATTATTTAGTGTAATGATGTTGATACCTTCTTACCTACCTGCTCCCACATATGTATATGAATGTGGAAGTGAGTCTAGAAGAGCTGTGGGTTTTTTTCAACTTGAAAGAAATTGCCTGAGAATAGCACTTTTGCCACTTTCAGTCGCTGAACAAAATGATGAGCAAGCTGCAGGAATACATGACTTTCAGATCATAGGATTGTCACTCTGGAATAATTGTATTGCTAACACTGGACTCTTTTTTTTTTTTCTTTTTTCCCTTGTTAAAGAGGAGACTCCATTGAGCACAGAAGAGCAGCTCAGACGCTTGCAGGAGGAGAGGATGTGCAAAGTGTGCATGGACAGAGATGTGTCTGTTGTCTTTGTTCCTTGTGGTCACCTGGTAGCATGCGCAGAATGTGCCTTCAACTTGAGACTGTGTCCTATCTGCAGAGCTGTCATCCGGGGAAGTGTGAGGACTTTCATGTCCTGAAGCATGAGGTACTTAAGGCGAAAGATAGTCTATAAAATCCATCATAATGCAGCGGATGAACAAAACAAGTAAATAGTTCAACTGATGCTGGAGCAATCTTATTTGCGGGGTAGCTTGGCCTAAATGCATGCATTCAGCAAATTTGAATGTGTTCGTTTGCATAGTGCCTACAGTGAGAGCTGCTGATACGTTGTACTCTTACTGACCTTGCTGGAAGTTTGCTCCAGAGAAATTCTGCTATTTTTTTCTTTTTTTTTACCCACCAAAAATAAGACTTCTGTTGATTATCCTCCTCTGAAGTCTTGCATATTCAAATGAAACTCAGCTCTGTGTTGAAATCAAGGACAGTTTTCAGTGGACTGTCTGATTCTTTCTTCCATTTAGCAGTTGCTTATAGATGATGAAAATAATTAGCTTATCCTTCTTGGGTTGATGTCTTCCCTCCATAAGTCTAAGTAAAAACTAGACTATTTTTATAACAGACACATTCCTCTGAAGCTAAAATACTGAGCAGCACGGGGAAGCAGTGGGTGGCTTTTGTTTCTTTTTGTTCTGAGCTCTTTGCTGTGAGGGGGAAGAGGACTGGACAAGTGAAACCATAAATGAGGAGTTGTCTTGTTGAAATGTTAGCAACTGAGGAATGTTTCAATAATATCTAAATTTACATAATTAAGTGAAAACTCTAGGCTGACAACAGAGGTTGGAGGGGGAAAAAAATTTCTACAAACAGATTAATGACCTTCCTCACTAGACAGAAGGTGAAAGACTTTGATCTGGGTTACTGGATAATCTCCTGCAAGTTTTCTTGTAAAGCCTCTTCCCTAGCTGTTGGAGACTATATCCTTCTGCTAAGAGATAGCTATGGAAACTTACTTTTTTAAGGACTTCTGTTTTCTGGCTAAACTTACAATTCTTAGTTCAAATGTGGTATTTTATGTAGCACACTTCCCCCCCCCAAACACCCCCAAAAAAGTTTGTCAATAATATAGCCTTTAATAGGTTTACTGGCTGCAGGGGAAAGAATGTATGTTTTTAAAAACGTAAGTGCTCTATTCTACTGAATAAAAGGTTTTTCTTTATCTTATGGAGGTCTAAGTATCTGATACTAGTATAATGCCCTACTTGGGAGGGAGAGAATCATAAGATGCATGAGAGGCATCAGGCAGTAGATAGCTGAACCTCCATCCTTCCGTGCTAGGTAGGCATGGGTGAAGGAAGCAACTGATTTTTACCATCCATTAGTGATTTCCTTGGGAGCCAACAGTAGAGGGGGTAGGGGGAGTGTGCCCAAACTCTTCAACTGTGAAAGAAGGGAAATGTCTCTAACTTGTGCAAGCTGCTTGACGAGCACTTGAGTCCCAAGTGATGCCTGTCCCCAACAGAGGGCACTCTTAACTTGGCAATAAGGGAACCACTTGAGCAAAACCTTCAATTGCTCTTTTTATGGCACAAGAAATGCAAAGGACTGGGAGTTGGTACCCTAACAAAATATGATATTACAGACTTGCAGTACATGTAGGTATAGCACAAACAGCCAGGAAGAAGGGATGTGAGAGCATGAAAGATGGATGCTGCTGCTATCAAAAAACAGGGGAAGTAATTTAAGTGTGGAATTGGATTCCAGGATTCTTAGTAGTTCATCTTTTCCCCACTGCTCTTTTTTTTCCTCCCTCTCCCCACTTGTACTGGGCTTGAATTAAGGCATTCTAACTGATAATATTTATTATGTGCTTACCTTAACCTTTATTTTACTTCCAGTAGAAGATTCTTATCTCTGTACCCTATAGGACAGAAAGTGATTCTGAAGCTACCAAATAATGGCATGTGTATTAATTGACCCTTAGTGGTATATATCAAAGCCAAGAGATATGTTAAGTCCATAGTTCTAGAGATATGGATACTTAATCTCCCTTACAGTACCTAGGTGGTCTTTGTAAATATGTCATCAAAGCTCGGTCAATTTGAGAGGCATTGTGTTAAAAATGTGTAGACCTGAAAATAATTTGAATTTCTTTTGACTTCATATTGCTACTGACAATAATTCCTTTCTGAACTGACAAGTGAAATAATCTGGCTGTTCAGCACAGATAGTGGACAAAGCATGGGTTTGGTTTTGAATTTTTTTTTTTGCACTCAATGAGGCCAACATAGTATCTTATGGACAACACATCTCTCTTCAACAATCTTCATTCTGAGAAGAAAAGAATTCTCATTAAAACAGAAATGTAAAGTCAGTGTTTTCTAATTCGGAAAGAGAAGATTAATCTCCAGATAAATGGAATTTTGTTTTTTCTGAACAGTCTACCTAGAGCATGTTTGTTCTCATTCCTTCTTCTGCCCCTCCAGAGAACGTCAGGTAGGCATCTATGAATGAGTGTAATACATGAAAGAACCGGGCCAAAAAGGAGGTAAAAAGTGCCAAGTAACTGTACCTACACTGCTGTGCATGTTGTCAAATGGCACAGTAGCTTGTATCCTGCTGTTAACAAAACTCCTTTTTTGGAGTGGCACAGTATTGACCAATATGGGAGGCAGCATGTTTTGTCAGGCAGATTTCTTTCAAAGAGGGCTGTGCTTTTTCTTCATCAAGTGATGAAACGGATGGCAAGGCTGCTGCCATGTCAGCTATCCTTCTAGGTATGTACTCAGTCAGAAGCTGTGGCTCCTACTGGTAGAGAGAAGGAAAACTAACCTTACAAGAAATTCACTTAAAACAGCACCTGGTCAGAATGCAAAGTTTCAGGTGGCTCTTGGCATCTTGAGGGGAAAAAATGCACAGAAACAGTGCATGTTCTCTTACTGCTCATACTTCTACTATTACAAAAAAGTATTTTGCCTCCTGGATCCTTTGGAAGGGGACAAAGAAAGGTACGTTACTCAGTCTTTGACTTAAGCACTTAATGTTTTTATTTCTTTAATCCTTCCCTCACACTTTGCTTCCCCGGTATGGCTTCAGGCCTGACTCTTCTGAAAAGCATTGTTCAAAAATCCCAAATGATCTTAAACTGATTAGGCAAGACAAAGAATTACAACAGCACTTCAGAATATACCAGCCAAAGGGTAACAGGGATGGCTGTACAAATGTTCTTTTTCCACTTTCACTTATGCTGGGAGATGTGGCTATCAGAACTGGTATGTTTTCTTTTTCCCCCAATTAATTACTGTTGCTCATTAATGCAACTTAATTACACTTATTCCTTGTTTGCGCCTTTCCTCTAAATTATCCTTTTTTTAAAAAAAAAAAAAAAAAACCTTCCAGAAGGGTGTTGTCAGGCCTGCATATTGAATAAGTGTGGCTGCCTGATGAGGAAAGTGGGTACAACAGGTCTATGATCCATGAAGAACTAGGCATTTTCCAATGTCCTGCAGCAGGTATCAGTCGTGTATATGGCTACATCAATGTTAAGTTAATGTAAATGAGCAAACTCAGAGTAAGTTATAGCTACTCTGAGGTTGGCCTGGCATGTTGAAAGGAGGCTAAGCTCCATGCTGAGTGAAGATCTGGTGCTCACAATAGATTTTAGCGGTTCAGTGTTGTAGCAGTTAGGTCACACACAGATCACCGAAATCCAGGACAAATTCCTCTTGCTGAGGAGTCCACCACTTATAATGATTAGAGAATGAGGAAGAGAATGTTGGATGAGAGAAACCATTTTTTTAAAAAAAAAAAAAAAAAAAAAGGAAGAGCTTTCAACTATAACTTAGAAAAGAAAAAAAGATGTGGAGGGCATTAAAAAGAACCCCTGAAATGTAAATAGCCCCCACCCAGTATTATACAGGCAGGGAGGAGATGAGGTTGTGTTAGGGGATATGGGCTCATTTCAGGATAAGGAGAAAGGAAAGGTGAAGAAACTAACTGCAGAACTTCTGAAGTGTCCCAGAGTGATATGCAGCACTTCCTCCTTTATGGATCCGTGGCGGAAGGAAGCAGCTCCTACTTGAACTGTGTCCCTTGAGAGAGGCTTCCCGCGGGCTTGTTCTGCCTCAGCCTTCAGGCCCATGCCACTTGTTGGCTAGAATGATCAGACTGTGATAGGCATGGTTCGTCAGGGCACCCACAGATCTTAAAGACAAACCATGTGGCTGTTCTTCAATGTACATTCATTGCATTTGAAAAGAAAACAAGAAACAAAAAATGGAATTGAGTTCACCATTCTGCATTTCCTCTGCCTCAGATCCAGGCTGCAAGGATTGTTTCCTGCAGCACCTTTGATGGTGGAGTGCAAGCTTTATCCATTCTCCGCATCCTCCTTATTTATGCAGGCCTGTAGAAAGAAGGTGGAGGTAGGGAATCAATCTGGAGCAAGTAGTAAATTGTTTTACTTAAAATAACAGAAATGATGTGGAAATAATGAGGACAAAACTTTTTCTTTTGTAAGTAGAATTGACTGCAGATGAAAAACAGGATTGAAGATCAGATGTAATGTGGTTAAGTAGTCTTCAAGTCTAGAAAGAATATTATGCATATAATGGACCTGAATATACTGCAGTTAGACTAAAGAAAGGTATAAACCACAGTGTTAGATCCATGCATCCCCAGCCTTTGGAGCTGCATAAAATTTGGAATTTTAGAAGCTGGGAATTATCTCTGGAATAAAATAACCTCTTGAAATTGTGGTGATGTGCTTTTTGTTGTAGATGCAGTATAAGCAGATTACTTTTGTAGCTAGCAGTAAAGATGAGTGAATGTTTTCAGCTGAAACATCACCTCATAAGCATGCAGCTTCAGGTTGACCAAAAGAGTTTGCAAATTCATGTTGATGTTCAGCAAATTGTTTGTTTGGGAAAAAAGTCTACCTAGAAAGAAAAGCAGAAGTGTTTTGTTTTCAAGAGTGAGATTTTTTTTCCCCCATTGATGTTAGTTTCCTTTGCAAAATATTCTGCTCATTAAACAAAAACTTGAAAAAAAATCAATCCAAAAGAAATTTTTTCTCCCCCTCCTCCAGTGCTTCACTTTGGATTTTGAGCTGAAGATTTTTTTTATTTGCATGCTAGTACCTATCAGTTGCCAGTTGATCTATTGAAGAACCTACTTTCAACCAATAAGGGGATGACTTTTATGGGTTTTAGTCCTTTAATACTCCATGCTCACAGCTGTTTCACACCTTTGGCCAGCAGGCAAACTGCACTACAAAAGAACTGATTAGGGAACATTAAAGTGAGCTATTGCCAAGTGGAACCTTAGATCATTCAGTCAACCAATAGCTCCTGTTGCTAATGTCAGGCCTAAAGTCTACAGCTGGTAAAAGTCAGAGCCTGTGTGCTAGCCTGTGTCCTCTTCCAAATGGTAGAGCTGAAGAAAACAAAGTCAGAAACTGGCTATATGTGATGAAATTAAAGCTCTTTGAACATCCTTTCACATTAATAAGTTAAATGTGCTAGATTGCAGTAAGTACTAAGGAGAGAAACTTCACAACTGTGCAATTCTCTGCTTGGTTTTATATATGAAATGTTCAAATGGTGCTGGACCTATTGCCTATCTCTCTACCCTTTAAATAAACCTAGGCTACTTATTGTCACCCAGCAGGTTCTTGCTTTAGCAATAAATCAAGTAGAAAAATATGATTTAAGACTATTCTGCTTTACAGTTAAGATTACACAGCACCTTTTTTTTTTTTTTGAAACAAATTCAGAGAATGATATTCTCAGTCAAAAAGTGAATGGATTTAGCAGACTGGAAGTGATGACAAGTTATGATCTGGCAAGTATTTCAGGATACTTGGAGATAAAAGCTTTAGTCAGAACCTTCAATGTAGTGCTGGTTAACTCTTGGAGGTTACTACTGCAAGGATGCCTCCTTGTTTAAAATGAGAGGTCTATTACCACCACCAAGAAAAAAAGCAAGCCTGAGCAGATGTCCTTTCCTGTGTAGCCAAAGAGGAGACAGGGTTGCAAACAGTTATGGCCTGAAGTTAAGCTTTAGCTGATTGAAAGTAAGAATTCAGCCTCTCCTTCCTGAAAACTTAGGGGGAATGTGCTGTCTGTTGGGCTCAGGAGAATATGAATTCAGTTTTCAATAACTGAGTATTAGCCTTTGGTTAGGTACGTTGGCCTAGAAATGCACACTGGTAACTTTACCATACTTCCTCTCAAGATTCCCTGTATATTATTGATAAAGGTAACAGTTAGTCCAGTGCCTTGGCTGGGAAGCAGCAGTGAGATTAATGGCAACTCTTCTAAACAGTAAAGTTTCAAACAATTTTTCCATGCTCTGAGTCTGTTAATTTCTATTTCAAGTCACAAATTTATCACAACTAAAAACCTCTGGAGTCAACAAAATGTAGAACAGAAGCAATTGTGGAGTCTGAAATAGAAATAATTGTATTTTAGAAATCATTGTTGCAGTGCAAGTCTTGGAGCTGCTACTTGAGATGAAACATTTTAATTGTGCCTTTGTAAGCAACGGTACAAAAATATCAGTTGGATTTTTTTTTCTTAAGAAAATTTACCAGCTGATAACCACTGAAGAGGGTTACCAAGGGAGATAGGAGTTGCCATTTGAAATCTTTGAACTATGACAGAACATTTAAAAACAGCTCAGATGCTTTGGCCTTGATACAGAGGTTATGGGGGTGGGTCTCAGGACTTAGACTATGCAAGTTAGTCTAGCTCAACATCCTTGTTCTATGGGGCCTAAAGAGTGATGAAGATTCAGTGTTTGGAGAGATAAGGAAGAGGGATAAGGGGAATATGCATGTGGGGACAAGGGAAAGGGCATAGTAGGAGAGGAAGGAAGGAGATCTCATCAGAAAAGGACAGATAAAACAGGAGTGATGGGGATAATCCCATTAGACAAGCAATAAATGAAAGTGATCCTGTTAGAGAGAAGGAGGGTTGTGGCAACAAGGCAAGGCTGTTATCAGGAGAGCAGCTGCCTGTTGACAAGAGGGGAAATGCCATCCTAAAATGAAAAATGACAGCTCGGTATTGCTGTCTGCCCTGACTTAGTAGTTTCAGAATGAATTTGATTTCATTCTAGGCTTCTTCCAACAAAAAACAGAAAAGACAAAGTGTATGTTCCTGATTCCTAGCTGCTCTTAACATTTAAATTTGAAAGAAGTTGGATGTTTTTATTGTTTTGCATCTTCTTGAACAGAGTATAAAGAAATAAAATCCCTTCAGTCATCATGAAATTGTTTTTGCAGCAGGACAACAAAGGCATCTGGCACTCGGTGCACCAGACGCAAAACTCTGCAGCAGCACCATTAGGTGAGACTCCTTCTACTCAGTCATCAGCTGCTCCTCTCACTCCTGCTCATGCATATAGAAGAAACACAAGAACTAAGCTGGAATAAGCAAAAATAACTTTTTGATGGTTGCTGTGAAATTTATAGAGGGTTGCCTTATCTACTGCTCAGCAGCTGTTTTTACCTCCAGTTAGCCAGGAAAAAAAATATTATATTGTGCAGACAAAAGCTATCAGTACCTGAGTGATTCTCTGAAGAATAGGAGTGAAGAGTGACAGAATGACCTGTGCACTTTATTAGTAGCTTATCATCTTAATGAGCACCTTGTAGGGAAGTCTTACATTACCAGCTTCTGTTCATATTATGATCACTCTATAGAGAAAACTTAATTTATAAGTACTAGCTTCTTTTACAGACAAAACTATCATTTTAAAAGAAAAGCAGCCCAAATCCTGTACTGTAAAAGTGTAGTGATATTTCTTCCCTACACAGCTGTGTCAAGATAGTAAATCAGAGAACTGCCTGAAGCTCCACAGCTTCTGCACACTATGGAAAATTCCATCCCACTGTGACAAAATGAGAGGGAAATCAATATTTAATCTCCTGTAGCATCCCTCCTAATAATGCTATGGCACCCCCAAACTTACATGGAGTTTAACTGCTTGGCAGAAATGACTTGTTCTCCTGGACTCATGCTGCAGTGACAGTGTGCAGTAACTCTGTACTGCATTACGGAGGCACATCCGCAAGTCAGTGTAGGGGCAGTCTTTCTTTTCTAAGCCCTGCTTTTCTCCTCCATCCTCAAATGTTTCTTTTTTTGGCAAAGCTCTCTAGGAGCGATATTTTCCGGAAAAAACAACCTCCCTTGGCAACTGCTCTTAAAAATTTCTGCACCTTGAATTGCCTTTTTGCAGCTTCAATATAAGGAGTATCAGAAATTCAGATCTTACTGCTGCTTTAAACAGATAATACTGGCCTTTGTGGCTGAGAATCTCATTAAGAACCAGCTTTCAAGTGGACTGCATGAAAGCTCTTGTGGATTCAATAGAGGAAAGGGATTATCCGAGGGCAGAAGTTGGGATTCAACAATGGGTCTCTATTAGCTGCATGAGGGGAGCTGCTGTGGACAACTCCCCTTTCTACTCCCCTCTCTCATCTGAGCTCCTGTGGTGGGCCATACACACGCGTCACTGTTCTTGTAGGAACGGGAGCCCAACAAAGTGACACCTTCCTGCATACAAACTGTCTAATGCTCCGTTGAATTAAACTCTTGTGTGTTAGCTTTGTACTCTACAGGTCCCCTAGGAGCGTAAGCAGATACAGGGTGACCTTGCAACCCTGTGCCAGTGACAGAGTTAGATTTTGTGGTGCCAGCCTGAGAGAGGATTGTGGGAGGATGGCACAGATGTGGCCAGGAATCAAAATGATACGGATGCAGAGATCAGAGTTCAGCAGTGACTGTCTGTGCACAGAACTAAGACAGAGCTTAAGCAACTGTAGAAGTTGCATGTATTTTCCATATTCACAGGTCTGTGGTTGAGGCTCTGCTTGATGGACTGCAATTCAACCCTGAGATGGAGAATTACATGCTGCGGTTGGCTATGGTTTATTCCCAGCAACCACTGAAGCTGATTCTTCCTTCCCCACAGCTCCTACCTTTACCCATTTGGGCAGCATTAATTGCTGAAAAGCCTCACTTTGCTTTCACCAAGGGAAAAGTGTCCAGTCGTTTGTCAATAATGCTGTCCTACAGCTGGCCCAAGTGCTTCCTGTCAGATGACACTGTCCTAAGTACAGCACCACCACTTCACCCTAGCAGCACAGGGCTGACAAAGGCAGTCTCACCCCTTCCTTTTGTGTTCTGCTACTTGTTTGTGCCCTCCACATCTGGAAAACCTACTGGAGAAATCAACCTGCAAAGGAGGAACAAACCCAAGCCCACGGCACCCTTGAACCAAACTAAGAGGGATGTGTAGCCTCTTAGCACAGGACACAATACTTACAGGTATGTCTGCTTGAACAAAAGGTTGGTGGGCTTTTCATTGACATGGTAGAGAGGAAATGGATCAAATCCACCAATGAAATCAACTGAAAAAAAATCAAAACCGAAATAAACAAACAAACATGGCCAGGATGTTGAAAGGAAATGAAAGAAAAAGTTGGTGCATGTCATGACATAACACAAAAATTAGTGAGAGAACAGAGAAATGATTTTGGGGGTATGGATTGCCCAGTGCTATTTGGAAATCTCCACCTGTAAAGACCTCTTTTTTCCCCTCAACTCCTGGGGTGAGAAGATGATCCACAGTAGGAAATTCAGCTAACACAAGACTTAAAGCATAGAGTTAACACAAGAACCAAACCCAAACAAGACTCCAGAAAAACAAGGAGGCTTCCCTCAGCCTCTTTGGGCATTACCACCACGCTGCAACTACACACAAGAACTGAGCTGACAAAGCCTCAGCCATCCAGCAGCGTGCTGAAAGGAGGAAGCTGGGGAGCGGCGGGTGAGCGAATGCCAGCAGAGCAGCTGGCAGCACAGCAATCCCCAGGAAGGTTATATATCGAAGTGGGAATTTTCTTGCCCCACTTGTCTTTCTTGCGAGACAACAGCAGCTTTGGAGAACTGCAAATATCCCATTCATTATCTTCAGCGCCGATATTTTTCAGGTCCGCTCTGCCAGCTCAGTTTCTTTTAAACGTATACAGACAGGAACAATGCTTCCTTCTTCCAGTACTCACAAAAGGGCAATGTTACTAAGCAAGGGATGTTTTAAGTGACAATTCCCTTAGTTCCCATGGAAGAATTTTCCAAGCCTCTTGGTTCCACTGAATTTAGGCCAAATCTATGCTGCTGAGCTGGCCAACACAGCTAGGTCCGCAGGGGTGTGATGTGTGATTTGTGACTGACCTCACAGGCCTTTAAAATAAACAAAAAACCTTTAAAATAGATTCAGCTTAGACCACTTTTCTGTGCTGTTAGTGTATTTTGTTTGGAAGTGTAAAAGCTTATATCCCATACAAATGCCATTTAAAAACAGCTGGAGTGTCTTATGTAGGTGCCTGTTCATTTTTCTTTCCTGAAGGTGGCACTATTATTTCAGATTTTAGCTATGTATTGCTGAGGATTTTCAGTATTTTCAATCAAACACTATAAAATCAGAAAAAAAATAATACAAATATGAAGTGAAAATATCTCTTAAAAATTTCTAAAATAGGAATGCGAGGACACCGTATCCTCACAAGTTCCATCCTGATAGATGGCTTCGTGCCGATAACGTGATTCTAGAATGACTGCGAAATCTGCAGAGGTCCTAAGTAAATTGGGAGCATAATTCTTGGTGGCTTCTGATGAGACTTGGATTCTTTTCAGCCCCTTTTGAAAATGCTTATTTGAGTATTTTAAAACTAAAATGGTCTGCATTTTAAAAGAAGTTACTAACTGCATTATCTCAGTTGTGGAATGTCTAAATTAGGAGACTTTAAAGACACGCAGTCTTCAGTAACTGTCTAGCTCCTTAAACAGTCACCTCATTTGAGCACCCACCTACAGAAGCACCCAAAATCTGAGTCACTTTAAAAAAATCTTAACTATAGTTCATTGCCACTACCAGCCATACATTACAATCATTAGCACATCTGAAATATTCTTGCTCATAATTCAGCATTAGTGGATCCCTACTGCTGTGTTTTCTCATGAAAATCACGTTAGCACGAGCTTCCTGATTAATGTGCCTCAGCACTTATAATTACTTCATGCTGCATATCAAAGGAACATTTAAAAGAAACCGCAAATGAAAAAGAAAATTAAAACGCAGCTCAAATTTGTTCGGGTCACTGGAAGGATCTACCACTGTGAGTGTGAAATATTGATGGTTTGTCATTGTTAATCATTCAAGCTGGCATTTTAACTCCAAGCTGGAAAACTAGGAAGGGAAAGGAATTTGCTAGTGAAAAAAAAAAAAAAAAAAAAAAGGAAAAAAAAAAAAAGAAAAAGCGTATCCTGAAATTACCAGCTTTGCATTTCCAGATAATGCTTTCTGCCATATGATTGCTTCTCCTAACAGAGCAAGAATGAGCTCTGTCAAGTTATTATTTTACAATATTAAAACGGAGCTCAGAACCCAAGCTGTTTAGATAAGGGGAGAGCTATAAGGCAATTAAAAGAAATATTACTTGTAACATAGCATCTTCACAAAATGCATTGACAAGCTCCAAATAGTGAATACAGCCAGTACAATCAGTTCAATCACACAGGAAACAACAGAAAAACAGACAGGCAAGTCAGACCAGCAATTCATCTCATCTCACCCCTTTAAAATAACATTCTTCACATACTTTCAAATGTCCAGTTCAAAGCTGTTATTTTTCAGCTAACATCCATGCCAGCTGCTCTTTACAAGGACAGAGCTACTTGCACAAACCTAATGAATGTCTTGGGGAAGTGATACTGGGATATAAAACCTTTGGATCAGATTCTTAGGTGGAGTAAACTGGCGTAGACCCACTGATTTGAATAGAACTACTGCTTCAAACATGTTGAGAATTCAGACACGGAAAGCAACACATTGTCCAAGAAAGCAGACTTCACATCTGTTTGAACCCTACGCATCCACCCTTTTGTGTGCAAAAGTATTGGTCTCCAAGGGAGTTTTACAAGAGCAAAGTAACCTAGGACCAGATTATAGGTGTCTGGATAGATCCCACAGACCCAGCCATCCGTGCGCTCTCTCTTTGATTCTTTGCTCCTCCCTGACGCTCTCACGGCGAATGCATGACACCTAAGAGAACTGCCGACCAAGCGCAAGGGAGCCAGTTCGTTCATCCTTCCTGTAATTCAGATGTAGTTCTTCCCCTGCTTTTACATTAAGTGGTCAGGTCAGTTCTTGGCAAGAAACCTTGCTCTCTACTTCATCCTCAGCTTGTGGCATATGATACTCAGCAGGTGGCCTTCCTGCTTAGTTGAGTAGCAGGCTGTATTCTCCGCTGTAGGTACCCTGCTCACACTGGCAATATTACAGCAGCATTATGCATGAGGTATACCAGCTTGAGAACAGAGGAAGCTGCCCTGTTTCCCTAAAGCCTAGCCTAAATAAGCAGCCAACACCAAGCTTTTCTGTGGTGAAAGAGTAACAGGATTATAGCATCCAACACATAATGATGCAGGAAAAAAATTATAGTAAAAACAGATGGTCCTTGAAAGGTAGTTACTGCTGTATCACATAGATGGCGAGATGGAAAGAAGCCCAACTGCAACTCATTGCTGATGGACCAATGTCAGAAAGAGAGAGAATTTAATAAAACCTTTGCCAAGGGATCTGTTAATACTTACAGCTGTCTTCTTCTTCTGTAAAAACACTAACAACGTAACAGGCGTAGACAAAGCCCAAGAGCTGGAAAACACAGAAAAGAAATCATTTTATCATCAGTCTTGTGAGGCTGGTCAAAACCCACCTGACATGACATCAACAGCCAATACTTGCTCTATACTTGGCAGCACTACTGTAACGGTGGAGCCAAGCCGTATTTGCTCTAAGGTAAGCAGTGCAGAGGTAGGCTTAAGGAAAGAGACTGCTAAGGGCAGACTAAAAGCTCAGAACTTCAAAACTGCAAGAGCCATCCTTACCTTCAGAGCAGCAGCCTGCTGCTGTTACAATCACTGGCCTAGTTTTGTAGGCATTGAAACTACTGTGCTATGTTTAGTGAGGGGGATGAAGGAGAGTGCCTGATGTCACATTTCGGCCAGACCACTCCATACAAGACATATGGGGTAGGCTTTATTAACAGAGGCCCAGAGACAAGAACTCATCAGCCCGTAATCCTGTCGCAAGGGTCATGCAAGGAAAGAGACACTACTTTGGTGTAGGATCTACCGACAAGATGGGACCAATTTTTATGCAGATGAGATAGAGAGAAATAGGTGATTTATTGGCAGCCCACATTCAGAACCCTGAATTCTTTAATATCTTAGGCTTGGAGATCAAAAATTCATTGGAATGAAATCCTAGTCTTACTTTAGCTCTAAAATTTCTAAGGGTCTTTTTATCCTTGGAATGGAAGGAAAGCTGCCTGGACTAGTCAGGCACTGGGCTTGCAAGGGAAATGGGCCAGAGGATGATGAGAAACAAGATGACAGTGATGGTCTTAATTCACAAATTGCATAGGCTAGCAGTAAATCGCCACCTCCGCTGCCAGTAAATCGCTGCCAGAAGCAGCAAAGGAACAGAACACAAGAAGGTCTCTCAAATAACAGAGCCTTCCTGGTGCGGTGGGGCCCACATGTCAAAGCAGTTGCCCAGAGCAGTGTCTAGAGCAGAAAGCTACAGTGAACATTTAAAAAAAAAAAAAAAAGAAAAAAAGAGCAGTTTAAGGTATCCTGGTGGCTGTGCCCTTAGCAGATAGGTGGTAGCAGCTCTAAAGTGTCAGAGTTGGGCTTTGCTGTCCTTGTCAAACTTCAGCAGAAAGTCATTATCCAGCCTGGATCAAGACCGAACCTTCTGGCACTATGAGAATTGAGCATTCGAGATCAAGCAGGGTTTTATTTTGCTTTCCTTTCTTCCTGTTAATCAGATATCCTCTCCATCCTTCGTTTTACATCTTTACATAACACCCCACTTAGCAAGATCTTGGTTGACACTAACTCTATTAGTAAAGTTATTGTGAGACGTAATTGTTTTCCACTGTGAACTCAATTCCCTTGAACAAGAGTTAGAATGTAACATACAGTGACTCACTCGGAGGGAAGACAGAATGATGCATGGTGGGACTTGAAAAGCAGAGTCCATTCATTTTTAATATGACAGAAAAATACATCACACTAGAAAACAAAAGGCAAGATAATGAGATTTCTACGAGGAAGTTATAAGGTATTCTTGATTTCTGCAGCTCTCCCGGACAAAAAAACCCACCTTGTTGGATGGAAATGGAATTTTTTTCCCCACTAAATCTCTTATTTCCTTTAACAATTTCCTATAATTGCACGCGAGACAAGCCAGTGCTCTCGTTTGCTCCTAGGTGGGCCCTGTGGAGGCTTGTCCCAGCACCGCAGAAGAGGAGAGGTGGCTCTGTGCACTCACTCACTCTCTTGCTCTGTATTTTCCTAGACGAGGGTGCTTCACACTAGGTTTCCATCAGCCACAGGATGCTTGACTCCAAATGAAACCCTTCCAAGTGCAAGGACAACTGCCAAGCGATGGCAAAGGCCACTGCAATGTTACCTGGTGTCTTCTGAAATTAATTTGAGCAGAACCGCAGCTCCAGCGGTGGCACAACCCCCGAGCAGCAGCCTTCGCCCCCTCCTGCTGCTGGCAAAAGCAAAGCCGCGGCCCTGAATCCCGTCACTGTATTACACTCAACAGCACGTGAAAGCAAAACCTACCCGTGTGTGCTGTTCCTGACAGCTGTGTCAGGGACCCCCTGATGGTATTAACAACGAAAATGACTTATCTGCCTGCTTTGAGTAGAACACACAAATGCTTATCAGCTACACTATCATGGGCAACCTGTTAAACCTCTGAAAACTGAGTTCAGAAAGAGCAAGCAAGTGGTGAGATTGATTTGCAAAGTTCATTTTGCACAGAAATTAATACCTCGTAACCCCCAGCCATCACTCTTCTCTCCCCACGGTTGTTTTCCTTTTACAGCCAAGGTGTCCTTTCACACTCACAAACAAATCAACCAAAAAAGAAGCTAGTGAGTTAAGTGAATTTTCCAAAATCTCTAACGCCAGCTCCATGGAGGCTTATTTATATGTTGTTTCCTTGGACTTTGTTTCAAAATGACCTGCTTAGTTTTTAAGATTTTCTCTGCATTGACCTTATAACCCATTTATTCTTGGCATGAGTTTCATCAGTAATAAATTACTGTTTATTTCAATGGCTTGTTTTCTTTTTTATTCAAATAAGTTCTGTGAGTCTCAACATAGCCAGAACAGGAAAATTTCCGTGGCAAAGAGGGAAGAGATGTACAACATGAACGTGAGTTGCATTTTCACACTGGCTGAACTAAGCTATAATTAAACCTATCACCTCAGGGATGAAATGAACTCCTGGGATCTACTGTGTCTTGCCTCCTTCATGAATTATGAATGAAATACAGTTACAGAGGAGAAATGCTGCTTCTTTTGTCCCATCCCTTTCACTGGAAGGGCCTGCTAGAATGTGAGCTGAGCGGACTCCAAGAGACACCAACAATTCCCTTCAGGTGAAGCTGTATCAAGCCCAAGAACCTCACCAAAGGTAGGAGTGATTAACTGCAAGCAGAAATCTTGACAGATGTCAACAATGTGGAAGTAATTACACTTTTGCTCTGAGTGCCATCTTCATTCCTGATTTCAATAAGAAAGGGGTTAAAGCCATATTATTCCAGTGAAATATCAATAATTCTTAGATTTCTGCAACTATGTAGGGGAGGTGGGAGAAGAGGAAAAAAAAGTCAGTGATGTAAAGTGACACTAAGCTATTGCTCCAATTCCTCAAAGAATATTCTCGGGCTTTAGCCTCTGCTGCTGTTTCCTCACTTGTTCTGCATGTTCAGTACCAGCTTCCTCCAGGCTGCACAAGTATCTGATTAAGCTTTTTATTAGGAACACATGTTACAGGCAGGTGTGTTCAGTCAGCCTGTCAGACAGCCTGGGAAAAGCACACGCTGCAGAGCAAAAGGGAGGATGGAACTGGGATGTCCCAAGTGTTCTGCAGGCAAACACGCAGAGCGGGGGAGACACGTTGGGACAAATCTGTCCAGAAACAAGCAAAATGGAAGTCAGAGCATCTTTCTGCCTCTCAGTCATCTGACGTTGACTTTAACAGTATGCTGAAAAGCATTTTCCAAAGAGCAGCATTGAAGCAAAGTGCTCAAGCTGGAAAGACTGAATTACAGGAAGATCTAAAGAAAGGGACCAGCTGGCTGTGAGTGAGTTAAGTAGAGGAAGGCTGGGAAGGCAGATTTTAGGAGGTGTCACCTGTAGACTAAAGCTAAGATTTTGCACAAGCAACATCTGTCCTAGTGGATGTTTTGGGCTCTTCAACTCTCTCTCTCAAAGAAAGAGAAACTCATTGTTTTTTTCACCAGAGAGAAAAGGTGCAGAATCCCTTTCTTTAGGGCAGATGTATTCTAGGTTTCACTTCTAATCAAAGGTAACAAAGTGTGCATGCTCTCATCAGTGTGAGAGGGAGAGTGAGGGGATTTCTACCCAACTCCTAAGCTATGAGAAGTATGAACTGGCTTGAAAAAAAAGCTACTGTGATCAGATAGCCAAATAGAGGCAATCAAAACCCTTTGATTCCTTGATCCACTTTGCTCTTTGAATGCAATTAGGACCACTGAAAAATCTAGCTTCTGCCAACAGCAAAGCATCTCTTGTGCCTTGCCTCGCACATAACATCTGCTGTCAAAGCTTGCACTGCTGCCTTTCTGGGAACCTTCCAACCTGTCAGTTTGAGTGGAAACAGCAGACAGGCAGGCAGTGAGTTCTCTCAGCTGGGAAGACATTTCCCATTTCCATCCCATTCAATGGAGCCTCAGGAAAAGCCCATCCTTCCTCACTCCCAGAACTACCATATGGACAGACCAAAACTATGCCAGGTATTTCGAAACCAGAAAACACTCTGCTCCCTGCTGACTGGCAAGTTCAGGGGATGTAAGATAGATCCTTGCTGATATAAGAACAAAGCAGATTTTTTCTTTTCTTGACAAACTGGTTTCTGTTGAATTTCCTAATTGGGTTGGTAGGATTAGTTTTACAGTGACATTTCTATACTAGTGCAGACTTTGTTTAGGAGGTTTCATTCTAGAAAACCTTTTCCTCCAATGTCTTCAGTGCTAAGACACTGAGCAGGATTTATGTCTGCATTTCTGTCACAGAATCTACCATCAGTTCCGTCTCATTTGTAACCTTTTCACATTCAAGAGATGTGGGTTCGAATCTCAACAAGAGGATATTTGAGATGTCTGATGGATTTTAATCTACCTCCTACGGCTACTTGTATCATGCATGGTGACCAGTATGGAGTGGGTTTGATCCCACTCTAGAATAAAGAGGTTGCTCTTCCCTTCAAGGAATACAGAAAAGCTCTCAGCCAAAGAAGATGGAGACCTTATGCATCTTCTTCAAATACATACACAGGAGCAGAATTATATAGCCAGCAGGATCCCAGGTGACAGCCAACACTGTGCTCACCACATGGGCCAAGATTTTCCTTCCCCTTCCTTTGGCGTGGAAGATCAAATTCAGTGAGATGAACTCAGCCTTACCGCAGCTACCCACCACAGTGCACTACAGCTCCTCAGGAGCCGCAGGGAATTGATATTTCCAGAAAACAAAATGAAAAGTCCTCAACCGGGTAAGAACAAGGACTTCACGTCACTGTATCTGGAATAATGCTCTTCCAAATTCTAACACATTAACCAAAGCCAATTGGTTAGAAAAGGACAATTTAGCCCCTCCCCTCTCCTTCCAAATCGAGTACTGGCTATTCTGGTCTCAAATGCCTAGCAGACAAGGAGGGAACTAGGTCACATCCCTACTGAAGACTCTGTCCCCCAAGTCTTCAGTTGCTAGTCATGTTTTTTGTATTATTGATCTGGACTCCCTGCCTGTCTGCAGCACGGAGTACCTGCCAGTGGGTCTGGGAAGGACAGCAGCCTGTAATGAAATCTGCCTTAAAATGAGACGATGAGAATAGGAGGGGGAAAAAAAGAAACCCTCACAACACAAAAAACCCACCCCATCACTGACCTTCAGACGTTAAAAAGGATGAGGACTGGCTGACTGTTTTCAGGCAAGGTTTAAGTGAGAATACGTCTTTCTGTCAGTCTTACTTCAGCAGAACAGAGACGGAAAAAACTCTATTTGTCCCTCTACATGAAAAAAAAAATACATAAGCATTTCAGAGCTGGCAGGAGCTACAGGCCTGGGGCTTCAATATCCCACCTTTGCTATAGGACAGGCAAGCTGTTTAACTTTGCACAGCTCAGCCCACACGGGCTTCTCATATCCAGGTAGTCTAGCCTCATTGCCAGGGCATAGGATGCAAAAACCTACTGCAATTTAAGTCTCAGGAAGAAGGAGAGAGAAAATATTTACCTAAATACTGTATTACCTTACAGTTCCCGTGTCTCTCTCTCCAGCTGGCACCTTACGGTGTTCTGCACACGCACAAAGAATATTCTTATTTGTCTTAAGGTAGCAAAGGAGAAAATGCTCACAGAGAAAGACTAGGCACTTTGCCTCCTCTGAATCAGCATGACCACTCAGCTTCGGACTGGGTGCTAAGTTAGTAAGATGCCATAAAACAAAGGTCTCTGTTTAGGGAAAAAAAAGCGCAAGGCAAGATCCTACCATTTGTTGGCTGAACCTGTGGCCTGGGGCTGTCTCACGCACTTGGGAAGGATGCTAACAGCAACAGCTCTGCACGTCAACAGTCTGGGATGATCTGCCTTCAGTATCTGCTAACTGTTTCACTAAACTGGAGGAACAGCACCAGCCCAGCAACATCTATCCTATTTCAGTTAACAGTCCTTTATAAAAGGAACCAGGCTCTACGCTTTTGGATACCTAAGTTTTCATTTCTCATACACATGCAGTGAAGCAACTCTCTGATACTTTAACTTAGATTATTTTCCCTGAAGGAGAACCCACTAAATTTTAACAGCTCGGAAAACAGGGCCTTCTCTGTCTGCCTGTTTGTGATTTAGCAAGAAAGGAGCTTGAGTCTTCTCCCCCTCCCTGCAGTTCTCTGGGTCATACAGGTCATCTCAGCCAAGAGGAAATGCAAGATCAAGATAGCAGAGAATCATACCAAAGATGTGCAGAGAAGGTTCCTGGGATTCCAGAAACTTGGAATTTCTCCGTATTTGTTTCCCTTTAACATTTAAATCAAAGTAAGTTTTTTCAGGCAGACTTGAAACGTTGAAATGTGACTGTTTCACCAATATATGTCAATCTATGTTCAAAGCCATCAACCACAAAGTAACAAACCAAAGCAGATTAGAAAGATGCGGGCTGCTGACTCTAATGCAGCTACAAAACACAAGAGCACCAGCAAAGCAAGGGAAACAACAGACGTTTCAGTTAATTTCACAGACAAATGAGAAACAATTTATTAACAGTGAACACTAAGGACATTGAATTACTGCAGTGTTCAAAAAGCTTGAAGAAGACTCCAGTGAGGAAACAGTTGATGGAAACATTTAGTGTATATCTTAGGTGTCAGCAGAAATAAAATGTGCTCCTTTCTGCTTCCATAAGGTTTATTTCACTTTCTGCAGATAAGTATTTTCTCCTTTTTATTTCTTCACAGGCACAAACAAATATGTGCTCCCTCACCTACCACCAAGTCCCGAGGAACAGAAGAAATCCTGCAGAAGAAGGGTCTCTGTCCTTGTCAAAATATGACTTTTCTGGCCCTGACATGGATAGGCAATGAGTTCTCATTGTAAGATTGCAGATGACACATTAAGTGTTAGGTTGCTGGTATTAATTTCCAATTCTTACTAGCAATATTGTTGGTAAGTGAACAGGAGGATGAAAACCACTAGCTTTCAATGCCATTTACAAAGGCCTTCAAAATCAGACAAGACTAAGTGGGGCAGAAAATATGGGCTAGTTTCAGTGCTTGGAAAAACAGAGTATCTACTTGACAACTGCTGCCCCATGCTGCTGTCACTGATACACTCACCGCGATCAGGATCTGGAAGGAGCTGTGCATGACCTCGATGTAGCGATACTCCAGGGCGCAGCCTATCACAGAGATGTAGGAATGGCTGTCCAAGCCCTTGAGGCCAGACATCGAAGCCTCCTTCCTTACACAGCCAGGGCCATTTTCACTCCACCACGACTGGTGCCGGGAAATATTAAACGTCAAGAGTTCACTGTCCTGAAGAGAGAAGAGTTGCAAGGAAATTTTCATTTACTGTAGAAGAGTATCTGATGCACTCTTTAAATTGAGTTCTTATTAAAACCAATGGAAAAATCTGAAGTTTTTGAAATCCCTACCCTCGAGAAATGCTAGCACAGATCAAAACACTTTGGCTTTATAACCCTTACTAAAAACATCTCTCAGACAGGCTTCTGTGATGAGAACAGCCTCTGAGGCAGCCCTGCAACACTCAAAGCCATTTCACATTCACATAACAAGTCTCGGAAGCAGGTCTGAGTGGCTCCTAAAGCAGGAAGAACAGTTTCTAGGATCCAGGTCCAAGAACACTTTGCTATCGGTTCCTGCACCTAGAAAAGAAACCTCAAGACTTGGCTTGGGGAGATTAACCTTGCAAATCTAGCAGAAAAGGGTAGACAAGGCAGCACTAAGCATCCCATCCCTGAATCAGATGTCTACATGTATGCCCTTCCCAAAACAGGAATCTACACAGAGCAGAACCGAAAAATACGAACTTCATAAACTCAAAGTGAACTTCAAAAACCAACAGTTCTTCCTCTGTCCCCAGCTTTCAACATGTCTAACAAGTTCCTCTGCCATTCCTAACACTCTAATCTCCTTCCATACTCTAACATACAGGGTTTCTGGGTCTTATACTGACCATTGACCACTGTCAGCCTCCTGCCCAACTACCCAGCTGAGCTACCTCACTGTGATGATTGCTGCTCCTCGCAGACACATCCCCAGCAATTCTACAACTAGGCGCACGTTGAAAATAACATTTTACGCACTGGAAAGCTGGCATGTGCTTTGGGATTTTGAGCTTTCAGGACATTGCAAAGTCCTCCCTGCATATGGTGAAAGACAAACTTAGCACAGGCAGAACAGGGCAGGAAAGAGCTCAGCTGCATCACTTCACCAACAAGTGTTAAATGCTGGATGTCCCAGCAAGTCTCTCCATTCACTTTGATGTAGAATCAACAACCCTTTTTGACTACAGACTCAAAGAGGGATAGGGGGTTTGAGGTTTTGTTTTGTAGGGCAGATTATAAAATGGATCAGGCATAGGATCTATATGTCTTTACAGGTTAAAGGATATACACACCCAACCTAGCCACTATTAAGACTTTTATCACCTATCTGTATGCTACTTAGCACCACTCAAGCCAGGGTCCTACTCAGTCCCTAGGGGACAGCTCCCAGAGTAGCAGCATTTAGAACCAGGAGTATTCCTGCTTTCTAACATGAAAATCCTCATGTGGGAAGCTCCTCTGCCTTAGCTCCATCTAGAATCAATTCAGAGTAGGCTCCTGCTCTGACTTACCCACTGGAGACATGACTTGTCTCCACTACCAGTACAGGAAGCCTAGACAGCAGACCTGCAGATAAACCTTTGCATGTCCACGTTTGTCTCCAGGGGCAAGCTTGAACGATAGACAGATAAACCATGAGCAAAACCCAGCCACTCTGCTTTGCACGTTGTGCAAGTAGCCTCCAATCCACAGCAAATACTCAGTAAGTTTGTGGAGCTGTTATTAAAATATGCTCAGGAAGCACACGCTAAGAAATGTGGACAGTTAAGTAAGAAGACAGCTGCCAGGCTCCTGACATAATCACCACAACAGATGGGATGGATGTGTTTTACAGTAGATGCAGGAGGGCATGGGGATGAAGTGTAGCAGCGTTGCAAAAGCAGCCTCAATCGCAATAGGAAAAAAACTATTAACAGTTGGGAGCTTGAAGGGAGCTGTCTGCATTTTGAAGGCTACAGGGTAAGGCACACAGTGCAAGACACTGGGCTGTCAAGGAAAAACTTCGAGAAACAGTTTTCTTTTGCAGTCTGTCATGACTTTGGCCAAAAAAAAAAAAAAAAAAAAAAAAAAAAAAATCTTTTGCATGCTCCCTCTGCTGAGCATTGCTCTTCTGTGGCTCACAGATTTCCCACATCTCCACCAAATTGCATCTTCTCTGAGATGCTTGCTTTCTCTCCCAACTTCGCCTGTTCTGTGACATGTGGATCTTCCACAGCAAGAGCTCTTCCTCCCAGAAACAGCCAGCCCTCCAACAGCTCTGCTCTTCTCCCTCTTAAAAGCTACTGTATGCCTCAGTTGCCGAAGAATCACTTCTCTCTCTCAAAAAAAGAGGGCTCAATTCCTGTTTCTGCGCCTGGGGCTTC
This sequence comes from Rhea americana, assembly GCF_003343005.1. NCBI lineage: Eukaryota > Metazoa > Chordata > Aves > Rheiformes > Rheidae > Rhea > Rhea americana. The sequence continues at coordinate 12,068,157 of NW_028186534.1, forward strand.
CCCCAATTAGCACAGAAACAAAGCTATTCCATCGTGGTTCTGTTCCCGGTCCCCAGGGCTTCCCTCTTCCAGCAGATGGTGCTTGCTCAAACCTTCTGCTTCACAGAGGCAGAGCCCCCCTTTGGTATCCTTCCCCACTCCTTGGTACCCCCATATGGACACATCTTTGTGCATTTGTCAAAATAAGAAACAGGCTGCTTTCCCTCCCGAATCTCCCTCTTGTCAGTTCTTACAGCACTGGCTCTGGCTTAATTTCAGTGCAGAAGCTGAAATTCATTGTAAATTAAACCTAAAAAAAGCAGAAGAATGGTGCTGGGTACGGGGCTAGGTGTAAGCAGGTGGGAGAACAGTATGTCTTAAACAGCACTCACTGCTTTTTGCCAAAAATCATGCTCCAGCTCTATGCAAAAAAGTATTATATTCCAGTTAAGAACAGCTTGGAAAAGCTGAGCACATTTGAATTCTAAATGCACCACGATGGCTGGTACACACGAGCCATCCGTCTCACAGCTCACTGATGTAGCACGAATATTGATTGCACACAGGGGTCACGGATGCCCTTGGGTTCAGGGCGCAGAGACACCTTTCTAAGACGTCTTTCTGGAGCGCTGCAGGGCAGGAGGGCAATGCGAATGAAGGGGTCTCAACGTGTGATGCAGTGCTGTTCCTTTGCTTGCATCCCTGGCTGGCTCTCCTTGGAGGATACCAGCATGGATGGGATGTAATAAAAGAGCATTTAAGGAAAACATTTGATCGACCTCCAGTTGTTCAGAGACCAGGAAGATGATCCCTGGATGCCTTTGCAGCTTGCCAGCTTCATTTGCTAGGAGATGGCTGAAGCGAAACAAAACTATGAAGCAGAAACAGGGAAGAACCAAGAAGCAAGAACCAGGAAGAATCCTCCTCTCCCTCAAAAAAGTAAGAAATTTTAGGAAACAGCTGTTTACCAAAACCTCTTTGTAGAGGATTTGAAGCTTGAACACACTGAAATCCCCCAAGTAGGGGGCAGCCTGGAAGGGACTAATCAGTCCCAGGTGCAAGCAAGCCCTGCAGCAGGGAGGGAGACCGAGCTGTTCCTAACCACGCTCCCCTCGTTTCTTGACAGGCTGCTATGCGCAGGGCTATCGCTTCCTCTTTAACCTTCAGCCCGTAGGAAATATGAGCAAACAGTGATACAAGCTCCTTCTCAGGAGCATGCTGAAGGCCAGCCAAAAATCACATTTCACTCTAAACTGTGGTAGCACCTGGTTGCTATCCATTTGCCATCGCCGTGTGGAAAGAAAGACAACAGCACTAAAACCAGAGCGCATACATTTTAAGGAGTTTCTTTTCCGCTCCCAGTCTTACCCCACTGTTTCCAGCAGGGAAACTTGCACCCAGCTCTGACACCCACAGAACCAGCTGCGTTTGGAAAGCTTCCCTTTCTAAAATACTCTTCAAAAAGCTTTTCTAAAAAGGCTGTCAGAAGCAGTTTTATTTCTTGTTAACAGCCTTGTGAACTTCCTCCCCCAGTATTTCCTTAATTATCAGGCAAGCCAGCGCTATAATGGCTCTGGAAACGAATCGAGCCCTGTATGGGAGCCCCCAGAGCTTGAAGGCAGAATCATTTTACATCTTTCAAGTTGGAAATGTTTATTATCAAAAAGGGGAATATACTCTTCATCTTTTAGTCACACATGCCAAATAGCTGTATCACCCCAAGATAACAGGAGAAACACTTTTGTTGCTGCTCAGCAGGGTTGTTGATGATGCCACAGCATTTAAAGGCCAAATCCCAGACCTCCATTTTCTAAATGCAGGTGGATTGAGGGATAGCTGTAATTAACTGTGCTTTTATCCATCCTCCACTCAGTATTCATTCAGGTACAGTCATCCCAAATATGCCATCCAGATTCTCCTCTGGAATACAAACAAATCCCCATACGACTAATAAGAGCTGCCTTCATTTCAAGTGGAGATTTAGACCACGACAGCTCTGGATGCACATCAAAGCACTGAGTAGGCATGAGAAAACATAAAGTGGGAAGGAGGGGGAAAAAAATCACTATTCCAAGATGAGTAATTGCAGAGGGAGAGGAGTGGATCAAAACATCCAACAGCAATTCCTGAAACCTCTCTGAATGCTTCTCAACTATATGATGAAGGGTCCATGAGCATGGCAGCTGGACAGACAGATGCTCCTATGTCTTAGCAGCAGGATTTTAATAATTAACTCAGACTTACAGTTCCTGCTGGGAGGGTTGCAGGATGGTGTGTGTTTCACACTGGCATAGGCAGGGAGAAGCTTAACCTGTTATTTCAAGCACAGCCCAGATACCTAGGAGATAGCTGGCTTTCCAGACTGATGTTTCTCCTCCTCTAGTCTTTGCATGTTCTTTCCTCTCTGTCTCTCTGGCCATTTAGCTATCTGTGAGCCCCAGCAGTCACAGTGATAGCGCAGTGGTACAGCACTTTCCGAGAGGCAGTATTTCACCTCGATGCTGAAAGCAGGCTCAGAACTGCGAGGGAGGAGACACAGCAAGGCACCATTGCCAAAACCCGCTCAGAGGCTCATCACCATCTCATGGATGGTGCAGAGAAGCAACCTTTGAAATCCAGATTGCTCAGTCTCTTGCCTGCTTGCTAGCAAAGCACTTACAGGAAAACTGGCATAGCCTAACGTGCTTAGGGAGGCCTTTCTAGCAATAAAGGAAGTGCTTTCTCAGGCATTTCTCTGACGATCCATTTATCTCCTGCCCATCTAATGGGGTTCTGCTGTGCCATATTTCATCATCTCTTATTTTTACTATAAAAAAAGATTTAGAAAGACAGGATAGAAAAAAAAAAGAAATTAGCTCAATTAGCTCACAGTTGTCAGTTCAGCTTTTTCATAAAGTAGAGAATGGATGAACATAGAAGTAAAGAGCATTTTCCCCTTAAAAAACAAAACCAAACCAAACCTCAGGATAGTTGCAACTACCTTCTAACCACAAGTTATATCTACCTAGAGCACTGCTGGCCAGAACAGCTATCCTCAGGGTTTCCACAGCCAGGTAAGAGTGAGTGCTGTCAGAGAAAACTGGATGGATAAAAGAGCACTTCAGGAAGCGTTGTGGAAAGCAGGAGGAGAGGGTGAGAGGTGAGGGGCAGACAGCGCAAAAGAGGAAGAGGCAGTGGAAGAGCAACTGCTTGGTGAAAGAAGGCTAATAACCAGCCCCATAAGGTACAATTCAACAAACACACCTGCCAGCCCATTTTCTGCTGATGACATGGTTTATAACTGGGAGACTCTCTCAAAACCTTTGCTGAGCTGCTTACAGGCTGACATAGGAGAGATCATTCCCCTCCCTTTGTGGGCCCTACCGGCATGGAATTTCTGGTTTCTGTTTGTTAGAACATCAGACACCCAGAGCAAGGTGGGCACAAGAACAAGCATCTCTGCTTGCCTCTAATCTATACTGCACGGCACTTCCCTGCCTTCCATCTCCATCATCAGATCAGATCTAGACACCAGAGCACAAAAATTATTTGCAATACAGGCACGTGACAATTGCCCTTAAAATAAATAAATAAATAAAAAACCTCCAGGCATTTCCTAAACTTGTTACAGCAGAAACACTTGGGTTCTTCCTCCCCTCTCTCATCCCACCTGAGTTACTGCCCATCTCAGCTGCACTGGACTGTCATTACCAGCTGCCAAGTTAACAAACTCCATTCTTCCTAGCTCATTGCCCTTTCTGCATTTTGTCATTATAAATTAGCTAGCTGCTGACAGATGTCCCCAGCAGGTTGCCCTTGTCAGGAACATGGTGGGCAAAAGCAACGCAGTCAGAAATGCTGCTCACCCTCTTCCCCAGCTCTCTCCAGCAGCCTTGCTGGGAATCACAGGAGGAGGCCTGTGACCGAAGACCTTCTGCAGAACTATACACCCATGAAGGGACTTGCATGAAAACACAACCCGGTCTTAAACACTTCCAAGTTAGCATTTATCTGACTAGCCTGTGTCAGCCCTGTTCCTCCAAAGCTCTTCTATTTGCAACCTACCTGCTTACTGGAAGGATAATTACATGCTTTGACTTCCTATTAATAGCTAAGGGACAGCTTCCTCCCAAGGCCCCTGAGTGAACACAGAAGTCCCTGCTCCTCTGCAGCACTGCTGCTGTCGCCCCACCTTGATACTACACTGTCCTCACCACCACCCACAGTCTGTTGGGCTGTGAAGAAGCGCAGGTGTCATCCTGGGGTCAGACCCCAAACTACTAAGATCAGTAAGACTCTCTGCAGATGTCAACTGCATTTGGATCAGGTTTCTAGACATGCAGGAAGAGACCAATCCTGCTCTCGAGTCCAGCCTCCCTGCAAAATGCCGTGCAGTCTTATGGAAACCTTCACTCCAGTTCCAAGCGTGTCTTTTGTTCTCTTATGCAAATGAGGTTTTGCTTTTCCAGGAGATGGGGCACTCCTGGACAGCAAGGTCACAGGGACAAGAAGAATTTCTTCTGAAGAGGGGAAGCGGGGAAAGAAAGCAGCACTACAAGTTATTTTTATATTGAAAGGCTGTCTTGTAAGAAAAATTCAAAGAATAGAAGCAAGGTTGCAGAACGATTTTATTCTATAACAAAACCACTATGGTTATTCTATTATTTTTTCCAGTTGCCACCAAACTAGTAGCATGAATTTTTCACTGCATCTCTAGAGGCAGGTCCACTGAGACAATAACATACATTGCAACCCAGTGTTATCAAGAGAGTCCCCAGTCACAGGAGTCATCTTGTAGGCTAAATAGAGGTTCTCTGTGCTGGCTTCGCTAAAATGAGCCACAACGCAGAACAAGGTTGAGATGAAGCTCCTCTGTAGTGCAGCAAGTGGAGTTTTGCTGTGCTCTGAGTTGCAGAACAGCAACCCCACGTGATGAAGGGCAGGTTGGTATTTGTAAACACAAGAAATAAGCTATTTGGAAACAAATGCTGGCTGTCAGGGAAGCTCCCAGAACAGTTTATCAAGCCAATATTTTCCACTCAGAAGGAACAGAGGGAAGAGGGTTTTTTTTCCTCCTCCTTTTTAGTCAGTTACAGCCAGTGCCAAATCATCTCAGGCTGAACTTATAGACCAATAATCACCCCTGTTTTAGGCAAGAACTCTCTCAAAGTTTCTGTAGATACTTACAAGGGGAAATGGAGATTAATTAAGGAATTAGGAAGTTAAATTTTCTTATCTGCAAAGGATTTACACTGTCATTCACAACTAGCAGTAAACCTGATATAAGATAAATAAATAAACTTAGTGCCATTCCAATTACAACTGCAACCTAGACGTATGACCTGGGAATTTAGGTCAGATGTAGAGTGTTCTGAAGTGAACCTGTATCCCACAATCACTTCAAGTCTGCTAAACTACCGCAACATTTAGTAATTCATTGCTTACAGTCCAGGCTTAATTTAGGGCCAGCCTCCCATTGCTATTCTGTTATTCTCATCCTCATTAAGCAGGCAGCAATACTTAGCTTATCTCACCTTCAAAAAGCTTCACAGATACTAACTCACAACATCCCTGGACAAGGGCCAAGATAACTACCACTGTTATTATAGAAGAATTAACTCAGGAAAGCTTGCATCTCCTTCCAATGCTGCCTCAGAAGAGATGCTCAGCCTTCAAAAGCTCTCTCTAGTTTGTTTTTTTTTTTTTTTTTTTTTTTTTTTTGTCCAACTCAGAAAGAGGTCACTCTTTCAAAAGATATGATAGGAAACACTTTGCTTGAGGCAGCAACAACCAGATACCTACCCCTGCTACTGAACTGTGCTAGGTCTCTAGCAAGACTGGGAGGGAGAAAGATAATAAGAGAGGGTCAGTGAGGGAATCACAGGAAGGTACTACCTGGCCACAGCTCTTCTCTGGGACCAGTTGATAGAGAGACCCTGTAGCTACTACCCCAAGGGTCTTCCCCTCTAAGTCACACACACCTTCTGAAGGTGTTATCACAAGGGCATCAACCATAGGCTACAAGCCAAGTAGGTTTTCCTCAGTCACCACTGAATCACAGCTGAGAATAAACCTTCAAACACCACCTCCCCTCAGCATAGTTTTGTCCTCAGACTAGCTCTCACACTTAAAAGCAAACACAGTTTATCTCCCACAAGAGCCAGGGCTTATTACAGTCATTAGCTGCACTGACTGGTGAATGACCCAGAAATCAGTACTTGCCCCCCCACACCAAACTTTTACCATACAATAAGCACTACTACTCCATCCCTAACAAAGTCAGCCCCCCCACCCCCATAGGCAAGGGGGTAGGACGTGCTCCTAGACAGGCCCCTACCTCTCACCTTAAGCACAGGGCAGCCTTCCAGTTGCTCTCTTAGCTCACAGCTAAGCTCAATTCCCTTTAATACAAAGGATGTAAAATCACCCATAAAGCCCCTACTCACCTTTGAGAGTCCTCCCACTTCTAAGTAAAAGCAGATGATGAAGATGTTCCAGGTGACCCAAATTGCAGTCCAGATGGCATACTAGAAAGGGAATAGGAGAGAGAAGCAATAAACATTAGGAAGTCACTGCAATTAGCTCACATATATATGATCCAGCTGGGTACAGTTAAATGCCCTGAGTCAGCATTGCAGTCACTCTCTCTTCCTCTGTACATGGGATTTTCTTCTCTTATTTCCCCTGGCACTTTTCTTTACAGCCTGGGCTTCAACATCCCCATCTTCCTTTTCTAAGCAGAATATTCTAATCTGCTTCCTGAATTCAGGAGCTGAGGGGCTTGGCAAGGCAGTGTATCGTCCCTGTTACCTGCAGCACTGCAGCCAAGTTCCTCAGTGGCATCCTCAGCACAGTGAATTTAGAGCCACTAAGACAGGCTGGCATCCAGTAACTGAGGTAAAACACAGAACCTGGTTCAATAGAGCTATACAGAGGTTTCTTCTTTGGGGGCCCGTTCCCTCTGTGTGTAGGTTGGAGAGGGAGGCTGGAATGGAAACAGCTGTTTTGTTAATCAGAGCAGAGAGAAGGACTCTGAAGGGAGCCATGCTCAGTCTGATGGGATGATAGTGTCTGATCTGGAGGACAGGCAAGAAGAAAAGTTAGGGGAATAGAAAACTATTTATGGCGTTGGCTGAGTCTGGAAGGAATCTTCCATTTAGGAACGCTGCCACCAGACATGCAATGTATGACTTTCCAATAATAGCCTAGAGAGTCTTACATCAAAATAGGGAGACCTTCTGCTGTAAAGAGCACAGGTGCTGTAAGGACAAGTAATGTATGTGCAGGCAAACCTTATGACCAGGCTGCTACTCAGCTGTGAGAGCACTTCTCTGTATGCAGGAAGTCCCTTACCTGGTTAGAGACACTGTGTCAGAGCAGGTGGAGGAACCTTTGATGCATATTTGTCCAGGATCTAGTTCTCCCTCTCTGCTGTGCAGCATCTAGGTTTACTGGGGTACCAGTATCAAAAATCTAAAGTCTTCTGAGTTTGCAGTAAGTACAGCAAAAATGCAGTAAACTGAACAATGTGTTCCTCAGCACTGCCAGGCGCCTCCTGCTAAAACTGTTTGCAATGCTTGTGCCTGATTTCCAAAGGGCTTTGCTCAGGTCCTTATCACTTGCCATATTCCATCAGAGCTGAGGTTGTGAACGGATGTCAGTGGCTCTGATTCATAAAACAGATGTTACTTACCACTACTATGTAGCGAGGTCTATATTGAATAGTGCCAAACAGGCCAAGGATAACAATGATGATGTGGAGGAAGTTGGCTAGAATAGGAGCCCACTGGTATCCCAGGAAGTCGAACACTTGCCTCTCTAATGCCGCAAGCTGGAAGGGAGAAGGAGAAGATGAGTTACAGCTTCTGGACTCGTGACATTCATGCTCGAGGTTTCAACATGCTTGCTGAACAAATCACTGCAGCAGTTGAAGATGTTACTCCCTTCTCAATGCAATTTACTGCCAATGCGCAGGGTCAGCAGGACAGGACATGTGCCTGCACATCCCCTCTTCCACTTTGCACTATCCCACCTCCTCCCATGGCTAAGCTAACATGTGCTGAAGTGCCTAAGCATGGACACAGCCTCCATCCTGTGCGCTTTGCAAGGGGAAGGTAGCCCTGGTAGAGGGCAGAGCTGAGCAATGGAGTGCAGGAACATCTCAAATGGCTGCATCAGGACTTTCAAGAGGTTGTTTGTCAGAGCCCTAAGCACCACTCCATCGTTCCCGACACTGATCGTGTTTCTTACTCTCAAGCACTCATCCCTCAGGGTGGGAGGGAGGGGAAAACTCTTTTCTTTGCTTTCTCCCAGCAGAAAATGCTGCCACTCAGCAAAGAAATTCTGCAAACATACTGGTTTTCCAGGAGGACAGACTGTGTTCCTCTTTCACATTAATAACTTGGTTCAAGGCTAAAAGTATATTCTAGAAATAAATCTCCATTACTGTTGAAGTGCTGGGCCTGATTTTCAAATCATATCTGCATAAATATGAATTTTGATTTGTAACTATCAGCTGGGCATCAAACAAGCAACTGGTCATCTGGTTCAGAACTGTTATGCATGTAGCTGTTAGAAAAAAATAAACATGCAATCTCCTGCCAGCCCTTACATCCTCACAGCCTTGAAATGTTATGTTTATAGGTGAAACAGAGAGTGGAGGGGGCAGAATGGCACCTGCAGATTTTCCCTGAATGCCCAGCCTAACACAGAGATCTTCTCCTTGCTAACATGGTTCATGCTCCCCCCTGCCCTCCACCCCACCCGGGGATGTTCCTGACGCTAAAGCACAGCAGCAGATTTTCCTATCAGGATAAGATTTCAAAGTGCATTTAATTATCCGAGTAATATACTGGGATTTCATTATCACATTTCATATTTATTTTCATCTTAAAAAATCATTACAGTTTACCATTGCTAGTCAATATTAATTTAACCACTAATTAGATATTAACCATAGATGATCCTGGTCTACTATGTGTAATCAGCTGTGAAATGTGACATCTTTTTCTAGCTTGGCTTTTAAACAGCAGCTGGGTGCCAAGCACTGGGGTTTCCATACTGGCTTAAAACACTTAAGGACACGAGTGGTCACAGGTGCCAGTGAGGCTGTACAGTGAGGGAGGCCACCTATGTCAAATGACTATTACTCCTCCTTTTCCCCAAATTAGTGGGGAAATCACCTTCACACCTCTCTTGGGGTAAGAAAGCATTGCGATTCTCAGGACTATCTTGGAGATTCAGCAAAATCTGTATTTCGAAGAAATACACAGCCTCCCCGGCTAGGGGAGACCAGTCAGCGCGGCGGTAAGCGGCTCTCCCTCGCTGGCATCTCTGGAAAAAAAAGGGGCGCCGAGAAAGGAGGGAGCCAGACGGAGGCAACCTCAAACACCGCCTCTTCTGCAAAGGAATGAGTCTTCGAAGCGCCGCACGCTGCCCCGTTCTGCTCAATTCAAACGGCCTTGGAAGATGCTGTGAAACGTGCTATACGGCCGCGCGCGGCCGGAGCAGGTTGGGCAGCGCTCAGGTCGCCGTTCAGCTTGGTCTCCCACCGAGCGCCAGAGATTTTCTGTATCTCATCAGAAACGGCAGTAATAGGTTAAACGCCTAATCTTTCAGAAGGGGATTAGTGCACATACCTTAACGATATTTGGAAATCTTGAATCCTGACTGGCTGGCAGTAGGTCGCTTGACTGTGACCACTTCATCCCATCAAGCATTTAATTGGCTTTGTGAGTTACATTAACACAGGCACCTCGGTACATCAATTAGCCGAGGGGACGCAATGGGTGTGTGTTCTAAAGAGATAACACCCTACCACTGCCGAGGGGATGAACTGCTTAGCTTCGCCTCTTGCCTTCAGACCCCGAAAAGAGGGATAAATATAGGTCCTTCCTATCCATGCCTTCTTGCCATGAATGTTTGCTCTCAAGAATCTAGGCATCCACGTCTGGAAAAGTGTTTCCTTCTCACAAGTGAGCATTTGCTGTTAGGGTCATCTGAAAGGGAGAAGTTGTGTCTTCAATATCTCCTTCTAGTGATGATGTTTACTGGCATGTTTGCATGAGGTGAAACATTGGTTTGTGAAGTGGGAGGTGCCCAATAGCCCTGGAGATGATCCGTGTGAGTCCCTGCAATGTGGGTGTGAAAAGACCTCTTGCACAACCCACCAGTCATCTTTATCCTTTCATCCTGTTGCTTTGTCTCCAGGTTGTTTCCATCCTGATTTACGTGCCTTTTCCACTTTCCCTGCATTTTTAAATGTTTTTGTGTCCCTGGGAGCTGCCAGTGTGACTTAGCTGGTGCAAGGCACCTGCTGTGCCTGCCTCTGGGTTCAGCTAAGAGAAGAAGGAGCCTGGGTCGATTCCCTTTGGTGTGATGTGAGAGCTCAGACAAGCTGTTTCTTCATTTGTAAAAATGAAAGCAATTTTCTGTAAGATGTGTATTGATGACAAGCTCAAATGTAACTGATGAAACTCTTAACACTGTCTTAGTGACATCCAAGCAATGAGTCTGTGCTGCGATCCAGCTGTCAGAAACGCAGCCCGAAGGTACCCTGGGCTTGTCCCTACTGACCCCAAGAATCCAGGATAAATACAAAAACATTCACTAAAAATGAACGGATAAACAACCGTTTCACTCATCACGCTACTGTTGGGTGTGTATAGCACACCCACTAAAAGCTGCTGAGATTTGTGGGTAAACAGGGCTGATATTTGTGCTAATGCAGTCTTGATTTGGGATTGGTAACAAAGCAGAGGTGTAGTCTTACTCTCCAGATCTGGCTCCTTAAATCTGATCCAGAAAGGGCATGGACCGAATTTGTCCCTGTCTATGTGTAGCAATGTACCTGCACCCTCGTACTGAAGCTCTCTTGAATCACTCTGAACTTGAGCTTACGAGATTGCCTAGTTGAGCAGGAGAAATGCCATCCTTCTCTGCTGCTGCCGTCGAGTTACAGTAAAACAATATTCTTGCTATAATGCCCTTTATGATGATTCACATGGTTCTATTGAGAAATCCTATTATATTCTAGGGGTATTGGTTGTAAAGAGAAATTTCACAGATTGTGATGCTGGTTTCAACCTATTCAAAGCTGACAGGACCTTTCCATCAGGGAGGAGAAATTTTTCTTCTTTATGACTATTCTTATTAAAAGTAGGATTTCTTTTGCTCTTTTTGCTTCTCTAGACAATAGAACATTTCTACCTTTCACTCCTTAAGTTAAATGATTTGTTACAGTACTAAAATCAGAATAGTTGCAGCAGACTTTCCTCTCCTGAAATAAACCACATTTCTGCTGATGTGAATGAAACTGGGAACAGCAAACAATCCAGTGAAGCAATTGTTAGTCAGGCAAACAAAACAAGCCAAAGCTCTCTGTCGGGCTATCCTTCATTTATATGGCCAGGAAATACAAGAAAGGCAGAGATGCTGTTGTGCAGTTTACAGAAAGTCCTGCCGTATAGCTCACACAGCGGGAGCAAAGAAAGGCTTTGTGAGCTGGCAAGACAGGACATGCTCAAGGTCTTCACGCTATTAAAACTCTACCAGGGAGGGAAGCTGCAGCTGAGCTGGAGGGGAAGTTTGCTTGGTGGAGCCTACTGCAGAACAGGATAATGACCTTAGAAAACATCTCAAAATGTGGAACTGCTTCTTCATGGCAGGTTCAAACCGTTCAAATTATGTTTGTGATGGCTCTGGCAGGACCGTGTCACTGTTGGACGCTGATGCCAGCAGAACGGTCTGAGCTGATTCCATATGGCTTGGGGGGGCGAGGGATTTATTTAAATTCTCATCCCCCAAATCTTCTCCAACCCAGCAGCCTCATCTTTGTCTTCTGTTTCTCCTGTCATGTTGGTAAGCTGAATAGTCCATCCTGTTCCCCTTGTGCCTCCATACTACTAAGGAAGAAGGAAAGCTGTTGAACAAGCTGGAGTTACCTGTAATCCTTTAACTCCATGTCCTTTATACTGTACTATCAAGGCCATTTTATCAGCTAGATTTGCTCTTCTTAATTTATTAAGCTTTTAAAGCCTTTAATCTTATTTGTTTTGGATCGGTGTCTTTCACTGCATTTCTGAAATCAATTGGGACAAAAAATAACAAGTATCCCCTGCAAGATTTGACATGACTGTACTAATGTATGAAGATGGACAAAAAGCCCGAAGATGGGTACAGATAGGCAGACAGGATGTCCTGGACAAACACACGCATATATCCATCTGTGTCGGTTACTGCAGGAAAGCTGCCCTTATATTTTCCAACCTTAACTTTAATTAGGGGAGTTTTTTTTATATTAAATGTTAGGAGGGAAGTTACTAGTGCGCAGTAAATGGAGGAAATGAGAAAGGCTGATCCTATCGTTACAGGTCAAATAGCACTTGAGAAAGGGACAAGGAATGTTATTACGCAGTGGCTTAATAGTAAAAAGATTTCTTCAATAAATTCACTGAATCATCTCAGTTTCAGTTTTCCAAAGTGCTAATGGCTCCAGCTGTTTTGTGAGGTTTTACAGCGAATTTTGAAAGGCAACACACATGAACACTGTGGGTTCAGGTTTTACTTATGTCAAGGTCTTCTAGCTCACCCTGCAGTCAGCTTGACAGTTTGTTCTTACTGGAGATAAACATTCCCCAAATCCAGTGCTATTTAGCGTTGGGAGTTCATTTTAGGTTTATCTTTGTTTTTGCCCTATCTTTGTGATTTGAGCTCATTAGAATATCACTTCTTCCACAAAAGGTTTAGACTTTTGAGGAAGTGAGCCTGAGGAGCTATAACTGATGGCTTCAGGTTTTGACATATTAGAATTTTCCCTGAGAGAGATATTCCCTGCAAAAAATAAACAGAATTGTTTCATCCAGAAACTTAGAAAAATTTCCATTTGGATTATAAAAAAATCAACTTTAAAACTCTTCTCCATCTCTTTGTCTCTTAACACAAAAAGGACAGACAGCTGCACATACAGCTCAAACCCCTGTGCTGCCCTTGCTCAGTGGATGTACACAGCTGCCTTGGATCCCTGAAGATATGTGTGTGTATCTGCAGCTTAAATACAGACCAAATTTGTGACTTAAACTCCCATATTTACTTTCCCTTTCGCCTGAACTGAGAAAGAGCCTCAGCCAGCACCTCTCGCTCACCACTGCACGCCTGTGATTTGCTTTCAAGGCTGATTCCCTACTCGTTGATTCAGCTTTTGATTTCCTGCCAAATGGCTTTGCTTTTTAAGAAGATGCTCTTTGTCTGTCTACTGTGCAAACACCATCAGAGAGGCCAAGACTATCACTGAAAAAGGTCACTGGTCTTTTCTTGGGGGAAAAATTACATTGATTTCCTGAGGTATTTTGGCCAAGCAATAGTTGATGACTTGAGTTCAGGGCAAAGTCACAGCATTTCTATCCCTTCAAGACATGAAATATGGACAAAAATGTGATTCCAACTAGCAGAAAAAGCAGGATGAAAGTACAAAAATCTTGCATCATTTAAAAATACATCTATTCGGATTTTGAATGCAAGAATCTTCATTTTTTGTTATTTCAAATAGCAAATACAGGTAAATACTTGGCAATACTAGACACCTATCTGATCTGCTACCTTACTATCATTATACTATAGTCTTCTATACAATTCCCTTGCTTTTGTAAATAGTGAAGCAACGCTAGACAAAAGAATCCTAAACCCAAGCCCCAGTATGGTGAAAATACTAGCAGTGAGTAGGAAACTACCTTCTGTGTGCCAGGGCCTGAAAAGCAAGGTGAAGATTTTTGTGGTACAACAAGTCTACTTCTATCACTGTATTTCTAAATAAATATCAATGGTCATAATAGTTGTTTAATTAATTTATCTGAAAAAGAGCAGTTGTTCACCAAGCCGCAACTTCACAGCTCCTTAACTGAGGTGCTAGTTCTGCTAGGCACCACATCCTTGTCTCTTCCCAAACTCCTCTTGCACTAATGCACACTGCATTCATGAAATCTCATTTTTCTTCAGTAAATGTTGTCAAGGAAACCTTCCTTGGGGCCTTGTGATCCACAGCTCCTGTCCCAGCATCCCTCACTGAACCACAGAGGTCAAGAGACTAATTGAACAGGAGGTCTCTGTTTGTCACTTTGTCACTAAGACATGTTTGGTCAATACAGCCACTGGATATAATAAACCCTGCTCCCTGCTCGGTATGGTCCATTTCTTCCTCAGGAGCTGTTTAAACCACCTTTATTCACACAGACATTAGAGATGTCTCCAAAAGTAGATCTTATGACTTTAAATCATTTATGTTTCAGAAGCAACCTTCTGTTGCTCTGACAGCTTGCAGGACAAATGCCTATGAAATCCTCCCACAGAGTAGCTGCAGAAGTTACTGTCCCTAGCTGTGAGCCCCCACTCTGCTGCACAGTCACTGTTCTGTGCTGAGGAGCTGGTCCTGAGGACTGGTCCTAGGGTTTTATGCTCCAACAAACATAACCTCTAGACTGCGCAGTGTGATAAAAGTGACAGCTGAAGATCAGACATGTCTTCTTCCCCAGTAACCTAACCCCAGTTAAGGTCCAGCAGAGTGGCTGGACAGACTTAACCATTCAGCACAGCTCAGCACAATTTCTCTGCTGAAGCCCAGAGAAATGAGCTGTTAAACAACTTGGTGTCCAGTTCTCACTGTGTTTCCTGTCCTTCTGGCTGGGCACTCCTCTGCTCTGGACTTTCCCCTCCAGGGTCACTGTGCTACCTGACAACTACGTTCTCAGGAGTGCTGGTGCTTTGACCTTCATCCCTATACTTTCTGCTGCCAATGCCTTTCAGAAACATCCTAGCTATGAAGATACGTAATGATTCAGTCCCACATGCCTGAAAGCTGCTTAGTATTCCAGGAAAGGCATGCTCCTTGGTAAACATAAGGGATAAGACTGGCACCAAAGTAGTGCAGAAGCCTGTTTATTTGTGTCTTGTGATATAAGGCAGTAGCTGGTAGTACTTTTTCTAGCAAGCCTCCATGGTTCATGGTGCCCCACAGCACAGAACATGCCTAGCTGCATCACAAGCATTGCAGCCTCTCCTGCTCTTCAGTCCTCTAAATGGAGTGGGTAGCAGTATAGCTGAATTAGCTGGTTTTGCACATTAGGTTGCAGAGGAGGAAAGAGGTCACCCAGTATGGTCTGTCTGTCTGAAGGCGCTCAGAATACAGCTTCCTAGGAAGAATGTTTGAGTAAAATGATTGCCCTATTGCCTAAGAATGACAGGTATATCTAGAGAAAGGCCTATGTTGCCTAAACTTCTCCCAATCTGGGATCAGCCACATGCCTGGAAAGGCTTGTGCTCTGTACATCCCACATGGCCTCTGGCCTGTTTGGTCTTCTTGGACTACATCTAGCCCTCAAGGCTATGCTGGACTTGAGTGGTTGCAAATAGATGTCTGTGCAGTAGGATCAGATACCTGAGCTACTCTGTTCCCTCCAGTCCTGCTTGTGTCTCCTGATAGCATCTACTTACTGCATGCTGCTATGATTGCTGATTGCTGAGATTAGCAATCACACTAAATTAATAAGTAGGTGCCTTTGTGATCCAGACAAAAAAGCACTCTGACAAGAATGACAAACTTGTTCTATTTGTAACCTACATCAACACTCAGACTCAAGTTTCCCAAACATAATTATTCAATCTGTTGTGCCCATAATCCCCTCTCACCCTGCAGCCCAGCTTTTTCTCCTCCCTCAGTTTCATAGCTCAGCTTTGGCTCTCCAGCTAAAGCCTTGCTACAGAGAGGAGGCACTGGAATGAAGGGAACATGACTGTACTTACAACAGATACAAAATAATGTTTTCTTCTTCAACGAGTGCCTGAACGATTTGTTAGCCAGATACACAGTGAAAGTTGTTAGGCACAGCCTTATCTCAGATTCTGGCTCCACATTTCTCTCAGTCCTGGCTTTTCCTCACCTGTTGGACAACTTACGCTCCTAGCTTTGTCCACCTAGTTGGGCTATCTCATACTGATGACCCTGGGCAAATTTCTTTTTGCTGCTCCCCACAGACAGTGTCCTGGCTTGCTGGATAACCCTAGCACTACAGGGGGGACCTTCTCCCATCAGTAGCATGAATTTCACTGTTGAGCCAAGTATATTAAAGATGTGCCATTAACTCACCAGCCATTTCCCAGGGGAGATGTGCTACTGTTTATGAGGCCATCTAAACACTATAAAGTCTATGAGGCAGAGCAGTGTTAGAGATGAGCAGGAATTTAATTTTCTAATAGAGAGATTTATTTCCCACCAACAGGGCATTATATTCTGTGATCTCTTCCCTTACTCAGCCAGAAAAGGCTACCAAAAATTTGTGTTTGTTCACATGTGGGGGATGTTGGGAAAAAATGAAACACCAAAATTAGCAATGGGCTTGTCCAGACATCATAAATTTTCCATTCAATATCACTGGTGCAATGCAATGCTGGAATAGATGACTGGCTAGAGGGACCTTATACCCTCTGGACCTATCTTAAGCATTGTCTGCTTACTTAAAAAAGCCAGCTAATAACCTGGTCTTGGAGCCCTGATGTTCAAGGGAAACAGCAAACACATTGATACGACTTGTCACTGTTCGGGCCAGGACTGCTCAGCCTGTCTTCTAGCGCTGCAGCTCTCTGGAGTCTCATGGATGTGAAGCAGCTGTTTGGCAACAGCTCACAAGTGCCTGGGAGCTCTCAAGTGCACTAGAAAGACTTAGAAATCATTCAGGGGTTGGACAGAAACTCAAAGGGTGTATGAAGGCCATGTGGTATCAGTTGGACTTCTCCCAGATTTAGACAAAATTATTGTTATTCTTGCTATTTTATAGACACTTATTGCAAACTGCAGCTTTATTTCGTTTCTGGTTACCCAAGGTTGAATTCATGGCCTTAAATATTCCAGTGACGATTTCCCAAAGAAGGAAGAAACTCCTGCTTCAGGCTCAGAAAGCCGAGCTCAGTTCTTCCTCCGTCCTGTCCACACACACAGTCCAAGAAAGAGTCATTGTGTCAGTGTCACCAAGAACTTCCCCTACCTTTAGCTTTATGGGCAAAACAGTTCACATTCGATGTCCCCTGCAAATCTAATTCATGGCTGGCATCTCTAGGAATTTCTCCTCATGAAGGCTCAACTGTGACCTGTGAGTTAGGAAAACGCCTCTCTGAGAACACCTGAACCTGTTTTTCTCACCCAGGAGAACAAAAGGATAGGAGTTTCTTAGTGAACACATAGCATGTCCAGCAAAGCCCTGCTTTCCACACAGGTCTGTGTATAACAGCACTCCTGAAATCAGCAGGTTGCTTTCCAGCCCATGTGCATAAAAGGTCTCTGCATCGCTGGTCTTTTGTAGAAACTCCCTAGGTCCTTGGCTATGCTACTTAAAATTCCCCACTCTCCCCTTTGCTTGATGGTGAGAAGCTCCATGTGCTTCTCATCTCCCCGTCCCCTTCCCCCTCCAGGCTGAGTCGGCGGCTGCTCTCCCCACTGCCTCATTCCTGCACATTTTAACAGGAGCTCTCTAGTAGCTGATCCCCTTAATTAGGTCACGAATGGATCACGCGTAAAACACTTATGCAGGCCAGGAAGAAAAAACACATGCCAGCTCTGCAACTGGGGTAAAGCTAGGGAAGGGATGGATGTCCAAGGTGAAATAACTCCTCAAAATTTTGTCCATGGGAAAGAGCAGCACCCTGTTTCAGCTTCTGCTCAACAGCTGGGTCCCCCCCTTTCCCAACACTGTCACTAAGCAGTAGTGTTGCTTTAATTTCCTCTTGCTCCTGCTGCAGTGCCAGATTGCTTGGATATTCGTAAACAGAAGGAGTTTAATGAAAATTATAATTAGAGCCCTGCGGTGCTCTTGCAGGTCGCTTTTACACTGGGCTGCCTATTTACATTACAAATCAGGCTGGTGTCACTGCGGAGTCTACAGTAACAGAAGAGAATTCATTAAAAGGGAAGTGTAGGGTGGGTGAGAAATGGCAAAGGAAAAAAATGATATTGTTATTACTAATAATCTAGGAAATTGGGATCTGCCACAGTCTTGCTGCAACTTCGCTCCTAGAAGAAAAGCCCATTTGTAATCGTCCTGCAGCAGGAGGGAAGAGAGAGTGACTGCTCAGAAATTTCCACTGGTAATAAACGGACCCTTTTTCATAAAGCATCTGTTTCTCATGAAAAGCAAAGAGGCAACAAAGACTTTATCTGTTGCACTCGGATATAGAAAAGTGCTCTTAGCACTTCTGCGTCCTAAAACATAGCTGTAAAGTTGTGGAGGTTGGGGAAGGGAAACACATGAAGCCAGAGATGGATCTCTCATGATTTTATGGCTTTCCCTTTCCAATTGCCAGGGGCTACATGTGATGCTTCTTGCTCTACTGTGATACCATGAGCAGCTGCTCCTCAAGAAAGGCAGAAGCCGGCATTCAGTGAAGCACTGAAGCATTTGCTAACCTGAAGCACAATGTACATCCAGCTGAAGTCAAGTGCTGAAGCACTCCGCAAAATCTGGACCTGCCTGAGCAGGAGAGAAGAGCCAGTGAGGAACAACACGGATGCTGCCTGCTGCTGGGTATCGATTCATTGACACCCAGCTGGGCTCAGCCACGCAGACAACCCCAAAGGAGTGCTACCTCCAAATATCGATAAGTCTCCTGAATTTGGCTCTGTTTCCACTGCTTCCACTAATGTATTCCAGTTACTGCACGAGTGTTAATGTTTTATTTTCCTATCTCTATTATGGAAATAGGAATAATAACCTCTCTTGACACAGAGGATAGTTGGAGAATAAGGTTACGTTTGTAAAAAGTTTCTTTAATATTTCATGCTAATGTATCTGCAGAAACCATCTCATCATTATAATGGTGGGTTTTTTGGATCTCAGAGTGGCATTTCAGGTTGGGGACCTTCCATCACTGATCCCAGCACCAGCCCCGTCACCCTTCCCTTCCCTGTCGTGTCACAAAACAGGTAAACTCACCCTGCCTCCATGCCTGCAGCCCCCAAATTTCAGCCCTGCTATGGCTTGTAGATATACAGACTAAATCCTAGCGATGCCCAGCAAAGGATGCTGAGCGAATTCACCGGTCAGGCACCCCAGCGCTGTTTGGTTCAGCTATTGATCTTACCTTGCCCTCCACATTTAGAGGAAGTAACTTTAATCTAATAAACAGTTGGAAAGTCAGGACAGAGCAGATGAGCTAATATTGCAGAAGTGATCGGATTTATATATCAAAACGGACCCCTCTGCACGTCATGGCAATATGCAGACAGTGTTCAGGAAAATTAGAAGCTGGAGGTGTTTTAGCAGTTTGGAGACAAATGGGCCAAACAATTTGTTTGCATTTCATGTATGATATCATCAGTATGAAATGACCCAAAACTGTGACAGCCGATTTTTAATCATGATTAGTGAGAGTGTAGGAATTATTCATTGCAAAAAACTAACAACCTAAAATGAAAATGTGTTTATTTCAGTGAAAAAAAAGGACAAAAGAAAAATTTCTCTTGGAAATTTATAGTTAAAAAAGTAACCATTTTTCAACTGAAAAATAAATATCAGTGAAGAAATACTGACAAACTTCCATGCCTGTCATCAAAGCATTAAATAAGAGAGAGATATGGAGAAAATAGCATTTTGGACATGAAAGACATTTAACAATTCAGCTTTTGGTTCCAGTAAAATGCTTTTGACAGGAAGAGTTTTAAATTGGAACAAACAGGAAACAACTATTTTGTTACAAATAGGGACTGTCAGAGGCTTTCAGGCCACTGCAGGAATTTTCCAATAACCACACTCCCCACAAACAACTTCCCTTCTGCACAGTGGCTAGAAAATGCATCAATCACTATGGATTTTCATCTTCTGATTGCTTCACTGGAAGGAAATTGATTGTACTTGAATAATTGATTAATTACCTTAGTAATTACAGGTAACAAATCTACATTCCATTGCCTCCCTTTAGACCTGTAAACTAGGGATTTTTTAAGTTTTCCAGTCACACTGGGAAGCAAAGCCAATTTTGTGTCCCTCTATAGACTGATCCTGATGGAGCTGCCACCCACTTCTCCAGAGTCACTAATACCCTCGGCACAGCCGCAGCGCTGTGCCCCCAAAGCTCTCGGAGCTCGGGGAACATTGACCGGCTCCTCGGCTTCTTCCTTCCGCTGTAATCTCCACTAGAGAGTTACGGAAGGGAAAGCAGAGCTCCTGCTCTCCTTTTCTTAACTCAACAAAAGTGAGAAAACAGAGACGCATTAATAAAAAAATACCTAAGTACAGCTGAGCTCGTGGTAAGTTTAGGTACACATCCGAGGCTGAATTTCAGGCATGCTGCTTCCCCGTTGGATTGAGCAGCTTGTGAAGCGCACTCTGCTCTGGGTAGTTCTTAAAGGGTAGCAGCACATCTCTGCTTCAAACAAGATTCAGTGCTAGAAATGAGTGCTTTAGGGCTGAGAGTCTTGGGTTCAAAGTATAAGTATAAACCTTGATGGATGTCACTAAACTTTGTATTTTTCCCATTCTCACCACTACCGGAGGGATTTTCCCATAAAAATCAGCTATGGTGCACTTGAGAAAGGGTGCTATGCAAGGGAAAATTCTCATTAGGGATTTACTAGCAACACAGATTCATATTAAAAACCCTAAGATTCAACTAGTTCTCTGAATTGTATTTACTGCACTGGTCACATTACTTCTTGTGTAGTAGCTTTTGCTTTTGCATTTCAGTCCAAGTAGATGATGCAATGAGACCCATGACATTCACATTAATGCAGGTTAGGCTTTCCAGCAGTGTAAATAAGGCTTCAGTACCTTTTAAAAAGCACTATTTTTAAAGGAAAGCCTTTTGAGTGAGGGCTGGAATGGGGTTATTTTCCACATGACCAAGCATCAAAAGGAGAGCAGCAGTCTGGTCCATACTCTTATCACCCTCCCTGAGTCACCCACTGGATAGATTTGTCACAAGGTGAAATAAGAGCAACTCCTCAATTTATTATCATTTTCGACTTGTCCTCCTTAATGCAGTTCCTGCCAGGATGAGTTTGCTGTGGGAAAGTGGAATGAAACCAGGCCTTTCAGTTTGCTGCTAAATAGGACTGGGGGGAGGCTGCCATGGGGGAGGGAAATCGTCCTCATTATAAGGGGAAAATGTGCAACACGGAGTTTTCATCGGATGCTGCCCAGCCTTCCAATTAGGAAAGCTGAGACAAACAGTGGTGTTATTATATGTAACTGTTCATATAATGTCACTCAGCCATTGTTTATTTTATGAGCATAATTTATCTCTTCTGTTGTGCTACTCAATTTGTTTGGATTTCCAGTCCGGTCGAGTGTCTCTGTTTTATTGTATACATCTTTTGGCCTCCCACCAACCGACTCTCCAATTAAGTTTCCAAGAGTGTCTCACAATGGCCAGGCCCCTCCTGTGCTTCATTTTTCACATTACGTTTGCGTTCCCTTCATTTCTGCGCTATTCTCCCAGATCGGCTCCTGCCCCTCCCCTGCTGACTCGCTGCTCCTCAATGGCTCATGGTTTATTCAACAGCAAAGCTGAAGTTCTCTTTTCCTTCTCTTTTTCTTTTCCTTTTAAATTAAAGGCTTGTCAATAGACGCCACTTTCGGCACCTCTGGAGAATGAAATCTTTCTTTCATGACAAATCTGCACTGGATGACAGCAGTGCAAGAGTTTGGTGACCTTGCATGGACTGAACTCCTAACCATGGGGCAGTAGCCCAGAAGCAGTGCACTCCTGAACTCTCGTATCTCCTCCAGCCATGAGGAGGGAACAAAGACTTGCCTTCTATTAACGTGTATTACAAAAGCTGCATCCACACATTGCCCAGCGGCTGTCTCCCTCCTAATGTTACCACTTCCCTTGCAAGTGTGGGACAATTCTTCGGTCCCCAGAATGATTGCGTCTTTGGCCTGTCATTACACCAAACGTTTTGACCAGTTTTTCCAGGTCTTTTAGTCTTCTTGCTTGCAGGTTTGTCTGCAAGGATTAGCTCAAACAGAAAAGTGCTACTCCACATTATGGAAACTGAAATCCTTGTTGCTTCATTAAGTTAATTCAAGGAAGTTTAATCTGGAAAGGCACTGGGTTGAGCTCCACTATTTTGAATGATCACACTACCCATGCATTGCCTCTTTCACTAGTGTAAATATACTGCAGGAGTAACAAGCAGTGTTATTCTCCTTAAGGTAGCAGGCTGTAGACCACTACTCTTTCTGATATGACCCAGCAAAATCCCATTGAGTTCTCAGCCCTGGATTACAGTTGAACAAGGATTTTTCTGCTGCATTCCCATTCTCATTCAGTCTGCCAGGACTAGTTTTCCCAAGATTTCTACTAGAAATTCTTTGTAGTCTCTCACCACCAAACACCGGGACGCCACTTGAAATGCTTTTTGTTTGTAGGTCAGCATCCAAAACTCTAAGCAAGGAACTTTATACGGCCATGGGAGTCACTACAAGGAAAAGATTTGGCCGATGTGAAAATTGAGATGCTTTTCATTCAAGGAAAGCATCCTTTGGATAAGTGTTCTGCAAAGGATTTTATGCCCTCCACCTCCTGTCACTATGAGCTGCTTCAGAAATTCATTGTACTTTAAATGATTCACTCAAGTATCCATTCAGCCCCAGTTCATAGATTGCAGAGCCTTTATTACACAGACATACATTTAGCACTGGAATAGTTCTCAGCAGTTGTAACAGCTCTGTCATCTAAGGAATAAAACAAAGAGCCATTATTCATCAGAAGGGAGACATAGTCTTTATTGTCTGAAGCCTTGGCGGAGTTTTTATATCACCCTATCTGTCCTTTCAGGCTGTCACACAACTCAGTTTTAAGCCATTTCAATGGTAGCCCTGGAACACTCCTGTAACTTCCCATTTCTAGCTTTCCAGACAATATTGTTTTAAACTGACAGCAGGGCTGATCCTAAGCACAGTGAAGATGACCAGTTACTTAAGACTAGGAAAGGTAACCTTTCCAGAAAAGCTAGAGGTAGATGTTAGTCTCTGGCTAGCTGAGTTACGAATGAAAATCATGCAGGATTCCTTAAAAACAGGAGGAAATACAGTTATGAAGAAACAATGGATAAGCCCAGATTGTGTGCACTGATTACATCCAGAAGATTTGGGTTTGGGCTCTGGTTTGATGACAGAAATTTGTGTAGAGTAAAGGTTCCAAGAACGCACTGAGCTGTGCGTAGGAGCTGTCTTAACCTGGTGCACAGCAACCCTCTTGGGCAGTGTCATGGTTTCCTTCACGTATATGCTCAAATGGAGTCAAAGGCATACTCCAGATCTCTGGATCTAACACCTGAAGGACTAGTACCATGAGATGTACTAAACATGAACCAACCCAGTGTCCTGCTTTGAAGCTGCCTGACTTCTGCATCTCTGGGAAAGAGCACTCTGTGGTACAAATGAGCCAATTAAACGCAAATGTAGCAACATCATTCACAAAACCAGCCACCATCACTTTTTCTCAGGCTTCTGAGAGTATTTGAGAATCTGTTCGTGTCAGCACAAACGCACGATAAAGAGCATGCAGAGAAGATACGTCTGAGAAGGTGTTCTGTGCGGGCTCTCACCAGCTGCCGGCACAGCGAGGCAGGCCCATCCTTCCTTTGAATGTTTCCTCACAGAATAATGAGATGGAAAATTTGAAGACCCAGAATATTAAAAAATGGCATCTATTTGAAAAAGAATTGCCCTTTCACAGCTTTGTAATTTGTTTTAAGATTGGCAATCACATCTCCAAACCCCCATGCTCACTTTCCTCCGCATGCTCAAAAAGCAGAGGGCACATAACAGACCAACTGTGAACTCCCGTTGCACTTCTCCCAGTACCCACTCTCCTTCCTGCAGAACAGCCAGCAATCTCCCAGGCTAATTAGCCAAACTATATTCTGAACATATTTAGCATTTCTGAGTAATTAGGATAATCAGATTTCTCCCTTAATTCTGTACATATACAACATAAGCATGTGTATTGTCTTTCCCACAATGATATCACAGAAAGCGTGTTGTCTACTGGACTTATGGATGCCAGATGCCTGTCAGATCCCGTTCTTATCTCACACATGGAAATCTGCTGCTACAGATTACTAGTAGCCATGGGAAATTAGGAACTAGGTTTGATTTAGGTAAGTAGCCAACAGTTCAGATATTCATTCAAGCTATCTAAATGTACAAAATCGTCAAACCTGGCCAGAGATTTGGCCTTTCTCTTCCCAGGCCCCAGGGAAGCACTGCAAGAATAGTTCTTCCAAAGTACAGTTAAATAGAGGACGTTTGGTGCAGGACCTCAAAGGTGTTTTGGTTTCAGTGAAAGTATAATAGTCCACCTGAGCTTGATGACTGATGTCTCAGAGTGCTGTCATTCTTCACAAGGTTAATTAGCAAATATATCTAGAGTTTGGCTGTCTGAGTCTGTTAGCTGGTAAACAAATACACATAGTTGCTGCCTCTCCTAAGGTCTTCAAGTAAAGGTCAAAGCTAGTCAGGCCAGATCAGCTCTATCTTGTCCTGCTGACATAAGGTTTTTGGTTCAGGAGCAGTTTCTCTCCAGCCCAGCTTCACTTAGTAATTCCTTCTTAAGGGGGCACACAAGTCTTCTAGGTGCCCATAATTACATTCTTCTTCTGGTCCTTGGAATATTTGGATTTGGTGTCCCCACACAGTGGGAATGTTTCCCTCTCAGTGGAGTATGAAGGGTCCAGCATCTCTGAAAGGGGGAAAGGGTACTCCTAGACACCATGGGCATGGAGGTAGGCACTTCTGAGTATCTAGAGTATAAGTAATAAGAAAGGAAAAATGCTTGCAACTACTTTCCACAAAAGGAAAAACATGCATCTGCTGAACTTCACATAGGAGAAAATTTTGCTTGTAGAGTTTACAGTATAAACCAGTATGCTCCCCATATGAAGAAACCATTACAGGACCATTGCTCAGGAAATGAAACACAGAACAGCATGCTTATTGCAGTGCTGTAGAAATAATGTCCAAACCTAGTAAATAAGAACAGAACCAGCCTGGATTTAGATTCCTAATGACCTCCAGGTAGGTTAACCTTCTTAGCACTAAGACTGAGCTCTAGTTACTATAGAGATAATTTTCAGGTAAAGCTGAAGACAGTGACAAACTATTAATTGTGGTGAGGCTGTTTATCCATGATGGATGAGCACACCACACAGAGCACTCCATGCACAGTTACACTCAATATTTTGTAGGTTCTATGTGGGTAATAAAATATTCCATCCTCTTCTTTATTGCCCTCTATCTCACCTTCCCTGTACAGCTGAAATGGCACTTACAGATGAATTTTTTCTGGGGAATAGCATTTAGAAAAAATAATTCAGAACCAGTCAGTTTAATGGGTCCAAAGCTGTTGTCAGGGTCACCATGGACAAAGGGCAGGTCCCTGTTCCCCAGAGAGGAGTCACAGGAGGTTCTCAAGTTTGCGTACTCACTGTAACTGTGTATTCATCTAAGCACCAGGTTTCATTTTGGTAAGTGTAGTCATCTCTTCAGTAATATTCAGTTCTTGCTCTTTAATGTCTTTCATTAGGATCACTGGTTGTCGAGTGCTTAGTAATGAAGGAGAGCATCTTTCTTGTTCACTTGCCAATTTCGACCTGTCTTTCTTAGGTCAGCAATGTCCCAGATCCCTCCAGGATGACATAACTATAGTGAAACAGCCTTGGGGAACCATGTTGAGGAAAGCAATTACATCACAGAGCAATAGCCTTCGAAACCTGGGACACTGAGCTCATGGGCAGCTGATGGGCACAGAAAAAGTGGTGAATAACCTGTTATTCTAGAGTTTCTAGTGTTGGATGAAAGAATTGGAGAAGAAAAAATAAGGGAGAAAGGGGCTACTCTACTGGCTTGAGCATGACTGGAGAGCAAGTGGAAAGCTGCCTGCTGAGCTGGCCAGTCCCTGAAAGGTGGCAAAGGAAGCTGGCACAACTCCTGATGTCTGCTTTCTCCAAGCAGGTGACGGAGGCAAGCTGTCACCTTGATTCCCACAGTATATTTTCATTAAGCCATGGCAGATGGCAGTGGAGGTCACCATTTCCACACCATCATCCTCTCGGCTGAAAGATGTCAGAGAATCTGACACCTCAATTACTAAAACTAGATTCATCCAAACAATGTCCAGGAGGAAGGGGAAAGGGAGATCAGAAAAGCTGCTCCCTTAATTTCCATCAGTCCTCACCTTTGAGAGAAAATCTGGGATGTGAGCTTCCCTGATAAACAGCATATTTGTGTCTGACATCCTGACATGGAAGCAGCTGTGCTGCGAACAAGCCACTGACACCAGGAAAATAGCAATTATATCCTTGTGGAAATGAGACCAAAAAGCATCCCTTGGAAAAGACAGTTGATGTAAATGAGCTACAGCGAAGTCCAGAGAAGACCTATTGATCTCACCCCAGCTGAGAACTGCTGCTTGTTCCTCTCTGGTTGGTGAAACTCAGAACACAAAGTGAAATAAAACTTGTGTTCCTCATCTTAAAGTGCTCCTCACTTTCAGAAGTGGACCCTGGGCTCAGTTAATCCAATGAGAAGCCAGAGAAACATCACCACTGACTTCCTGTGTGTATCATCAACCACAGATGTGATACCCTAATGAGAAGCAACATCTTTCCTGAAGCTTCATCTCAAAGATTTTTGTTAGATATTTAATGATTTCATTTTTTCTCATTCTTATTTTAAACCCTGCTTTCCTGCTATTATTTTAGTACAACTATTTCTCTACTCTTTGATAGTATTAATCCCTGCCTTCCTAATCCCCACTATTATATCTAGTAATAATACTGCCTATGAGAAGATGAAGTAAGATTCTGACCATCATTAAAGCTCAATAAACTAGTCAAGCAGAAGTCATTTATTATTACTTTGAAATCTCATGAACTTCAAGGTAATATTATGAGTCTGGAATGATTGCGAAATATTCAGATAGGCAGTTTTGCAGGGTGTTATTTACTAAATTTTCTTTAACAACAAAAATACTGTAAGTGTTGGCCTACAGCAAATAATAGATGAACTCAGGCAGCCAACACACTGCAGGAGTACCCAAGCCTGCATTCTCTCTTTGAGGAGCTCTCTTCTTAAACCCCAACATTTAGGAGCATCAGCAGAGCTCCTGACACAGCAATGTCAGATGTATTTGGAATATAAAAATTTCAGAGCACAAAATTAAAAAAAAAAACTTTATGAGACTTTTCAACCTTGTGATGGAAAGAATCTTGAAAACATTTCTGAAAAGTTAAAAATATTTGGGGTTTGGCGCAATAAAACCCCCATCATTTTCAGAAAATGCTGCTAATGCCAGGGTATTTTTATTTTTTGGCCAGAAATGTCCTTTTTTCCTCCTCCTGTTCCAGAGGTAGGGAATGGAAGAAGAATGTGCTCCTTCTGAGAAAGAAAAAATCTGTGGAAATTTACACTTTGTTAAAAACTCTATTTTCTACCAAACTAAAATCCAGACACAACATACAGAGTCAGGTGCACTCATCACATCTACTCCAGCACAGGAGGAGTGGAGACAAAGGGAACTTCACAGTCATAAGGACATTAAATCACAAATTATCCCTCTTTTATAAGAAAGAAAGATGCAGTACTACTGACCCAGTGACATGTTAATGGGAAAAGGGGATGCGACAGCTGGGGCGCTTGGAGCTTGTTATACCATGTGCATTTTTTTAAACGCTCAAAGAGCGATGGGCTATTCCAGAGTTTTCCTGGAGTAAAAGAGACCACAATCTGGCCTTTGTTTTCTAGTTTATCCTCCAAGAATTCCTACTTGAGGGCCCCTGTAGCAAATTCTTGGAAAAGCTCCACTTTGCACCCCAGCCAAAATGCTCTTAGTTTCCGTATATTATTAGCACACAATGGAGCAACGTCAGCGCCGCTCCGGGAACGTCCCCGCGCTGCGCGGGGCGCGCTGGCAGGCGCCGCGCTCCCAGCCCCTCGGCCTTCCCTTCACCCCACGCCGGCTTCGGCTCCGGGCCGGGGGAGAGGCTCGCTGCGGGGGGACCGGCGGCTCCCTGCCCTCCTGCCCGACCCTGGCGCTCAGGCAGAGAAAAAGGGGGGAGGCCGAGCAGCAGGACGCGGCCCAGACGAAGCAGAGAGCCGTCAGCCAAACCCGCTGCATCAGCTGAGATGGAGAGCCAGGGTTCAAAGAAGAGGTGACTTCTGTACCATCCTGCCCTCAGCCTGCACTAGGTCTTAATGTGACAACAACAACAACAACAAAAAAAAGTTGACCAAACCCAAAAATCTTTGTCCGTGTCTCCGAATCGCCCCAATCACACCCAATTCCTTTTTGCTGAACGTCCTGTTACTCCTAGGACTTGTGAGAGCTAGTTCAGCAGGAAATGGTGGGAATCAAGGAGAAAGCAGAGCAGAACGGTGGCCAGGGCACAGCCTGGCCAGATGCACCCTCTGTGCAGAAGTTTCAGAGACTTCTGCATTTCTTGGAGATGGTGAAAAAATCAGGGAATGGGACACTTCCCAGTGAGGTTCTAGATTTCGTTACAAATTTGATACAATAAGCGTCAGTATTATTTAGACTATCTAGGTTAAAATTCTGTCAGAAAAACAATCCTGCAAAGCAAATTTATGGGTCTGCACACTACAGTTTAAACCACACTGCAACACTATCTCAGAAGAAAACGGCTTGCACTTCCAGTCCATCTGGAATGGACTAGCAGATCACGAACGAATCAAACCATGCTGCTGCCAAAACATCTCAGGAAAAAGCAGTGCAAAGGGACTGATTTTTGTCTTCGTTTTTGCCAAATTTCTTTTCTGGTCTGAAAATACTGAATAGGTTTTGTGAGAGGACACAAAGAAACTGGATTTCTGGGAGTTATTTGCAATCTCTACCACTACTATGGGAAACACGGTGGTGGACTGCCTGGCAATCTGCAATCTACAGCGGGGCACATTTGAAAGACCCTGTGCTGTGCATATCCCCAAGCCCTCTTCTCCTTGGACTAACCCACTGTGCTAGGGCATTACTGACTCCAGCTGCTCAGAAAAAAAAGAAAAAAAAAGAAAGATTTCCTCATGCAAAAACTCAACTTTTTGTAAGAAAAGTCCCACAACTCCAAAATTAAAAATGTTTGCTAGTGCAGCAAACATTTGCCAGCACATTTTTGATTTTTCGCCAAAATATTCTGGCCAAAACTTTGGAGAAAAACTCCAAATTGTCTATGGAAAACAGATACTTCTCATGAAAATATTCATTTAGACAAATCCCAAGTTTCTACTGAAAGTCAGCTTCAGCAGAAAATGCTGACAACTTCTATTATTGGCACAGCTTTACTTTTCCTTTGTCTGGAACAGACACAGAGAAGACAGCATCTGTCAAACGTAGTCTTTGGGCTTGTATTATTATTTAGACCGGAGCATTGTTAAAGGACTTCAGGAAAGGTTCAAGCCACCACTGTGCTAGGTGCTGTGCATACGCACCAAAGATAGTCCCTTCCCCAGAGGGATTATAATTTAAGCACAAAATCTGAAGAAGATAAACAGATGGGGAGAGCACAAGGTAACTGCGGAGCGGTTCTGATCAGCATGAGCAACGGGGGGACACTGCGCTCATCCTTGCACCTGCTCTTCCTTTAATGCTCCGTGCTCAGCCATGCCACAGAGCGCGAGCTCAAAGCTCCCGCAGGAAATGCATCCAACCGCCCCAGCTCCCCAGACAGCTGTAGAGGAGGGGCTCTGCCTCCCCTCCGCAGCCTCAAAATGTCCCGGTGACAGAGCAAGCTGCTTCCGCAGCCCCCGAACTGCAGAAGCCGCAGTCCTGCTTGCTCCTAACCTTGGGCAGGAGGACGGTCTGCCACCCTCCTTCTTGCAGGCCCACGTAGCAATGCTTGATCATGAGATCTAGCAGATAGCAGGCCAGGGAGCCTGCAGGGTATCAGACATTGTCCATGCCCCGAGAAAAGCCTGAATTACAGCAAACAGGCACTCAGTTTGGAATTCCCCAAAGAATTTGGGCTTTGAAGATAGAGCCCCCAACATCCAGGCAGAAAGCCAGGGTCCGTTTATGAATGCAAATGTTATCAATATGGGGGTGAATATCAGGACTTAAAATCAGCACTGGAGCCAGATTATCCCTACAAGCTTAGGAGAGAAGGGCAGTGTGCTTATCGGGTCGAGTATACCTGTTCTCACTTGTGCTTTTTTTTGCCCAGATTCTGTCTTGCCCAACAGGCTGTGCAATTCCAAATGCCTGTCTGCCACATTCCCCTTCTGCCCTGACCCCCAGCATGCTGTTTATCACTTTATGTCTTGATCAGACTGACATGGCCACTGAGAAACAGAAAAGAGCTGTTAGAGAAAGATCTGTGCTGGTTTCAAATAGTTTCCAGAACTGGTCACCCACTTCTGTAAGAGATTAAAAAAGCATTGGCGAGAAGGGAGGGAGAAAGAGTGCATGAAAAAATAAATAAATAAAGGTATATAGTTACTTTTGGTTAGTCTCAATATGCAGTCCCGTCCCGGGGCGCCTTCTTCTGTGCTCATTTGAAGTATTAGTCATTTTTTCCATTAGAACCCCTTATTCTAAGGGGATTTATAATGTATCTGCAAAATTGTCTCCAGGCTTTGCTTGGCATCTGAGCTCTCAATCCATGGACAGAATGCAAAGAAACTACAGTTGTTTGATTTATTGGGACAGGGCACAGGGAGGGAGGGAATTTTTCCATGCTCAGCTTGGTGGAAATAAACTCACATGGTGCCTTCAGTGCACAATCACTTACTACTCTAGCAATTACACCATTTGGGTGCACTCTCATGCTGCCAGAGAGGAAAGCAGCAAAAGGAATGATTTCAAAAATATTTTCCCTCTCTGAGACCCACCCCTATATTCCACAGCCCTCTTTGGCCCTGCTTGTGCGACACACTGTCACACCACAAAGGTTCTGAAATCCTGCCCTTGACAGACCTTTTTCAACTCTAATTTCTATACGATTCATTTCTTAACCCTCCACAGAGCCCCCCTGCAGATCTTAATGGGCCAACAGCACCAAGGTAGATGGCTGAGAGGGGTGAGCAAGGGCTAGTGCTCCTGTGGCTAACGTTAGTACTTAAGCGGCAGAGAGGCTTGGACAAAGTCAGAACTGAGAGGCGACCATATCCATGGAAATTTTTCAACGCTGTATGAAATCCATAGGGAAGACCATCCACCCTAGCCTGCCCAGCATAACGACGCGGTCAGAAATGCATTTTGTATTTCCCCTTTGCTGGTAGCTGCTGGACAGGAGGCTGTGGTAGTTATTTTACTGCTCTTGTGATGCAAAAACTACAAACAGCTCTTCACCTTGCAGAAGGTGCTCCTCTACGCAGTAGCTGAGACTAAGCTCATCTACATACAGGGTGGCCCCGATTTGGCAGTTCACCCAAACTATCCCACCGAAGAGATGGATTGATCAGGAAGAACGAAAGGATTTGGGACAGCGATACACACCATGATCAAAGGGAGAGAGGGAGAGCCAGGATCTTCTCACAGCCTCCCTTCTACAGCACTGATCAGCTAAACAGCAGGATCCTAACTTGGACATTTCAAGGCAACAATAACCTAAAATTGGAACTCGGCAAATTATTTATTCAAACTACAGCCTTCCCTTCCCCCACTTTTGATTAGCAAACCACTGGGGAGTCAGCCCTGATTTTCTCGAGACAGACGCATAGGGCCCTCCTTGCCTATCTCCGCCACAAGCTCTCAGCCGGTGGGGGGCTGAAGATCTAGTTGGTATTCACGCTGTGTAGCAGGTCACTGCATTCACATGTTGTGCTCTGCTCTGACTGGATCACAAAGTTTTTCTTTGAGAGCATATACAGCAACGATTAATATGTCTGTTCTCTGCCTTTTCTCCAGACAAACATACTGCAGTTTGCAAACACTCCCCAACATACCGGCTCAACTACTTACACCTAATAGTAAAACAGTCTTCAAACACCAGTGCAACCTGAATGCTTGATTTGTTTTTTTTCTTTTTTTAGGGGGTTCTTTTGTTTTTCCATTCATCATATATAAAACATCCCCATGAAGCTTACACAAATAGACCTCAGACTAGGTAATTTCCAGTAAAGAAACATAAGGTACACTGCAAAACTGGAGTTGGAAGTCCCACAATTGAAATCTTCTCCCCATTTGAGTCGGAGGCAAAACATTCATTGACCATAGAGGAACTGGGATTTCACCTCTGGGATTTCAGTAGTGGGAGACATGATGCTTGGCAACATATAGGGAAGAATATGAAGAGTTCAAAGTATCAAATGAAGAAGAGTAGAGATGTAAGAAGAACGAAGGAAGTTCACGTCATCATAATTTATGGATGATCCTGGCCCGATCACTTCAATGCTTTATATTAACAGAACCGATTATGAACAGCAGCTAGTTCTGCAGGTCACTGGGCTGTACTGATGTGTAAACGATGTGACCATTTAAAGACAAGGCTTGCAAAAAATAATAAAAAAAAGCAACAGAAAAAAAAATCGGGCTTGATCTCGCACTCACCCAGGCGCTTGCTGGGAACCAGTCAGGATCTCCCGACCTCACCCCCCTCGGAGCAGAGCTCCAGGAATTCCCTCCCTATAGTTTACATTTTTCCAGCTCTACCAATTCACCCAGCAAGTGGCATGGGAAATCGCTAGGGCTGAAGCACCCAAACTTCCTTAAGAATGAGCCAAACTGGTTCTTTTCTTCAAGGAGGAGGGTCTTAAGGAAAATAAAATGCTGGGGGTTCTTTGTCCCTGTATCTTGGAAACGAGAAAACTCCCACGCTTGTCAGAAATAAGAGCAGCACCAGCAGCTCGTGTTTTTTTTTCTTATTATTCTTATTCTCTTTTTCGTGTGTGTGTATGTGTGTGTGAGAGAGCAAGTGAGCGTGTGCTTTAAAGCAGGATGACATACTGATGGGTTTAAGAGACAGTGTTCAGATAACAATTTCAAATGCAACGCAGGGTACACTTCTTTCTGCTGTGATCATGGGTTAAAAATC
This sequence comes from Rhea americana, assembly GCF_003343005.1. Classification (NCBI taxonomy): domain Eukaryota; kingdom Metazoa; phylum Chordata; class Aves; order Rheiformes; family Rheidae; genus Rhea; species Rhea americana. The sequence continues at coordinate 12,101,140 of NW_028186534.1, forward strand.
AAATATCCCAGCAGACTAACTATACTCCCCAGCCATTTAACTCGTTCATAAATATGCTGCGGGATATGCTTTGTGCAAAAAAACAAACAAACTTCTATTCCCCTATTTTGTTTAACTACAAGTCAAAATCTTCTATCCACATCTTCTGATTGGGCTAGGCATCAGAAGGATGCTAGGACTGCATTCCCACCCTATTCCCCTTCAATCTTAGGCTGCCGGTTACATTTAAAAACTAACGCATTCCACTTTTTTCTAATGCGAGGTTCTCTTCTGCCTTCGGAGAAGTGCCCACTCACTGCCTCTGCACAGAAAATAAACTACTGTGACCGTAAACAGCTCCAAAACAAAGAGTTTGAACTAGATCACCCCTTGGCACTAGCTCACTATTCAACAGAACTTAGAAGAAAGCTGGTCTTTTCCTCCACACTGATAATAGCCCAGAATAAAGCAAACGTAGATAAACTAAATGAGATTAAATATATACAGGCTGTCATTTCCTTTTTAAGGCTGGAGAAACCCTGGAGCCTATTAGCTATTGACAAGAAGGGGACCCTCCAGATCCAAGCTGGATGCTCAGACCCTCATAAAACAACCAGACCTTTGTTTATCACTGCTCTGCACTGACATGTATGCAGATGTCATGAGGGCTAGGAATCTGTGCCCACAAGGGATGACACTTTCTGAACACCACGAAGTTTATACACATATACATATATATACACGCACACAAAATAAAAGCACTTCATTACGAAAACGTTTTAAACAATTACTTCCAAATCTGCACAGATCTCTTCAGTGCAAACAAGCAGGGTGGGATAACAGACGCCCTAAGTGAGCCCTTTCTTGCAGCCTTGCATAGAAGAAGCTGAGGGGAGCAATACGTTTCAGCACGTATAAACTTTGGTTTGGTTTTGAGTACCGCCACCAAGCTTTCTAGGACTCCTTTGACAGACTGATTTTGTTAGTTTTATTTTAGATAAACCACAGACTTACAAGTTAACGACTTTTTTATGTATCCACGAGTTTTAAAAAAGATCAGTAAATGCCTCTGTGTAGCAAAGCTGCAGAGAGTCCCCGGCAGTGCAGGCTGACATCCAGCTCACCTTCCCCTTTGGAGAGCCGGCGCCGCGCTGGAAGTTCAGCCGGGACCGGAGCCTTTAGCGGCCCGGGTGACGCGGCCGCCCCGCACCGGGAGGACAGCGGCGCGGGGGGGGGGGGGTTGTTCCCAGCCGGCTGCTGCTGGCCCGTCCCGGGGAGCCGAAATGCCCCGCTCCCCGCGTCCCCCGGAGCCGAGCCCACCGCGCTCAGCCAAGCGCTCCGGCTCCGCCGCGAAGTTTTTCCCCGGCGGCAGCCGCGGCGGGGCTGCGGGGTCCCGGCTCCCTGGGGCGGCGCTGCCACTTACCAGCTGCAAAGTGCAGAGGAAGATCAAGGTGCAGCGCCCGGTGCAGCATCCCATGGTCCCCGAGCGCGGCGGGGCCGCGCTGCCCCGC
>NW_028186534.1:12102829-12105046 GCF_003343005.1 Rhea americana
CTGGGGGCCGGCGGGGAGGAGGCAGTGGGGCCACTGCTTAAAAGGGCAATGCCCTGCCGGCGGCTCCGCTCGCAAAGCCCGGCTGCGGGGAGGGGAGGCGGCGGGGATCTCGCTGCCTGCTCGGGGTTGTCTCGCTCCCCGCCCCCGAGAGCTCTCCCAGGCCCCGTGGGATGCTCCTGCTCCCCCTGCAGAGGGGAGCCCCGCCGGCAAGAGCCGTACTCCCCGAGAGGGGGGCCAGGCGAAACGCGCACGACGGCGGCAGCTCATTCCCCTCCTGCGAGTGCTCGTGGGGCAGCCCCGGATTTTCCCGAGTGTCCTCTTGATGTGACACTTTCCCCCAGACTGCGCTGGCTCTGCTCTGCCCGCGGGTGCCTCGTATGTGCCAACCAGGTGGGCTACAGACAAACAGCCTATAGGGCATCCTGCAGGGCAGGGGATCAACACCTTTTCTTCCCCACACACCTATTCCCATCATCTTCCTCCCCGTGCAGCTGTTAGTCTAAATGACCCTAAAATCATTAGTCTCAGAATTAGCCTGAAATGCCATGCTTCTTCCCACAAACTTTGTCAGCTAGAATGTGCATGGAAGACACACTCCGAAAGGGAGATAATACACGGAATTCCTTAATTTTAATGCATATAGCCAGGTTCGTGTACAAATCACACCTGAATAATAGCAGAAGGATGTAGAGGAGCATGTCTCTTTTCTCCTTAGAGAGCTTCTGCCAGAAGACCGTCAAAGCACCGATCACAGTATTCTGCTGTATCTATAGCAAAGCAATAGATACAACCTAAATTGCAAATGGTAGAGCAAGCCGATGAGTACACATTACCCCCATGAAAACACAGTTCTGTGCACAGGAAAATGTAACCCCTTTCCTTCACATCCCCGAGTCCAAGAAGGAAGAGAGGGGTCCAGAAGACAGGGATCACATCACTCCTCCCTGCCACATGCATTTTTGGTCAGGCAGAAGGAGTAGGTCACACATACACTGTGACTGGGACAAATTTGTTGCTAAGCTCCAGCACAGCAGGAAAAGAAGCTTGGAAAAGACCCATCTGATCACAATGTACTGTCTTGGAAATTTCCAGTGAATTCAGCGGCCACATGACAAAGTTTGCTCTGCTACTCTTAGACAGTTCTTTCTTCCCTTGAAGCAAGTCAGGGTCTTGTTCTTGTCTCTAAAATAGGGTGTGACTTTGGTACCTTGAGTGATTAATTCCTTTAAATAAGCATACAACACTGTTCATCACAGCGGTACTAAAATGAGATGGTACCTGAAATGATAGAGAATCTATTATTTTACTCTAGGAAAGCATTGCTGGATTTAGGATTCCTCCTAAAGTACCACGAATCTTAAAAACCTCATATTAACATCATCATCGGTACTCAAATAAGCAGTAAGGAGAAAAAGAACAAACAATCAAATAAGTAAACTCTGAATATCTAAGATTAGGAGACAGACTCTAAAATGATCATAAATCCCTCTGGTTTTAAATGGTAATACATATTGATTATCTGACCGGTGCACTGAGCATAACCAGTGCGGCAATTAATGCAGTCAGATACAATGGAATACATTTTATTATAAGTGAAAGAAATATACCCAGAGAAGAAACCAATATACTTCACCCAGAAAACTGTGGATTGAAGAAGCTCTGGCAGCGTTTGTACTCACAGGATGATGGATTTTGGATGGTGGAGGCAATAGGAACAAAGGCTGGTTTATTTTTTAATGAATGCAGATGAAACATTCCTTGCTAACTGAATAGAGAAGACTCACTCTGCACTGTCGGGTCAGGTAACCTGACATCAGAATTAAATCATTAGCTCAAGACTGCCAAGAGCAGGCTGGGATTAGACTGGCTTGTGTTACACACTCTATAAACTGCTGGGAACAGCATGAAAAAAGTTGGACTGTAGCTACGCAGGTTAGGACCTGGTCTTTGCATCATTTGTTAAGGCTTCCTGCATCTCTTGTACTGACTCCCACTTCCGAAAACCTCCCATAAGCATAGTTATTTTCCAACTCAGTTGTAATACAGAGGAGACATGAGAAACAGTGAAAGATGCTGCTACAGACACAGACAGGATTCCTTCCCTGCCCCTTTTTATCTTGATAAAGTAAGATGGGAGCAGAACACAACCATGCGTTTGTGGGGACTCCTTTGCACCTGAAAAACACATTGAATTTTCTTAGTCTATTAAGGGTAAAA